>NW_027363430.1:600000-845792 GCF_046119375.1 Phyllobates terribilis
GCAAGGTGCAATTCTGAAATTTTTTGCTTTTTCCTGCTCCTCTTAGCATGATAAAGAAGATTCAAAGAGAGTGAGATGCCAGCTCCTTTCATTCAGTCAGTAGCTTCAAACATTTCTGGTATATGAATAACATGATGTTTTTCAATGGCAAAAATCAATGAATATTGTAAATGCACAAACAGTAATTTCTCCGCATTGCAAGGTGCAAGTCTGAAATTTTTTGCTTTTTCCTGCTCCTCTTAGCATGATAAAGAAGATTCAAAGAGAGTGAGATGCCAGCTACTTTCATTCAGTCAGTAGCTTCAATCATTTCTGGACGTTTTTCAATGGTAAAAATCAATGAATATTGTAAATGCACAAACAGTAATTTCTCCACATTGCAAGGTGCAATTCTGAAATTTTTTGCTTTTTCCTGCTCCTCTTAGCATGATAAAGAAGATTCAAAGAGAGTGAGATGCCAGCTCCTTTCATCCAGTCAGTAGCTTCAAACATTTCTGGTATATGAATAACATGATGTTTTTCAATGGCAAAAATCAGTGAATATTGTAAATGCACAAACAGTAATTTCTCCGCATTGCAAGGTGCAATTCTGAAATTTTTTGCTTTTTCCTGCTCCTCTTAGCATGATAAAGAAGATTCAAAGAGAGTGAGATGCCAACTCCTTTCATTCAGTCAGTAGCTTCAATCATTTCTGGATGTTTTTCAATGGCAAAAATCAATGAATATTGTAAATGCACAAACAGTAATTTCTCCGCATTGCAAGGTGCAATTCTGAAATTTTTTGCTTTTTCCTGCTCCTCTTAGCATGATAAAGAAGATTCAAAGAGAGTGAGATGTCAGCTCCTTTCATTCAGTCAGTAGCTTCAAACATTTCTGGTATATGAATAACATGATGTTTTTCAATGGCAAAAATCAATGAATATTGTAAATGCACAAACAGTAATTTCTCCGCATTGCAAGGTGCAATTCTGAAATTTTTTGCTTTTTCCTGCTCCTCTTAGCATGATAAAGAAGATTCAAAGAGAGTGAGATGCCAGCTCCTTTCATTCAGTCAGTAGCTTCAATCATTTCTGGACGTTTTTCAATGGCAAAAATCAATGAATATTGTAAATACACAAACAGTAATTTCTCCGCATTGCAAGGTGCAATTCTGAAATTTTTTGATTTTTCCTGCTCCTCTTAGCATGATAAAGAAGATTCAAAGAGAGTGAGATGCCAGCTCCTTTCGTTCAGTCAGTAGCTTCAATCATTTCTGGACGTTTTTCAATGGCAAAAATCATTGAATATTATAAATGCACAAACAGTAATTTCTCCGCATTGCAAGGTGCAATTCTGAAATTTTTTACTTTTTCCTGCTCCTCTTAGCATGATAAAGAAGATTCAAAGAGAGTGAGATGCCAGCTCCTTTCATTCAGTCAGTAGCTTCAATCATTTCTGGACGTTTTTCAATGGCAAAAATCAATGAATATTGTAAATGCACAAACAGTAATTTCTCCGCATTGCAAGGTGCAATTCTGAAATTTTTTGCTTTTTCCTGCTCCTCTTAGCATGATAAAGAAGATTCAAAGAGAGTGAGATGCCAGCTCCTTTCATTCAGTCAGTAGCTTCAAACATTTCTGGTATATGAATAACATGATGTTTTTCAATGGCAAAAATCAATGAATATTGTAAATGCACAAACAGTAATTTCTCCGCATTGCAAGGTGCAATTCTGAAATTTTTTGCTTTTTCCTGCTCCTCTTAGCATGATAAAGAAGATTCAAAGAGAGTGAGATGCCAGCTCCTTTCATTCAGTCAGTAGCTTCAAACATTTCAAGTATATGAATAACATGATGTTTTTCAATGGCAAAAATCAATGAATATTGTAAATGCACAAACAGTAATTTCTCCGCATTGCAAGGTGCAAGTCTGAAATTTTTTGCTTTTTCCTGCTCCTCTTAGCATGATAAAGAAGATTCAAAGAGAGTGAGATGCCAGCTACTTTCATTCAGTCAGTAGCTTCAATCATTTCTGGACGTTTTTCAATGGTAAAAATCAATGAATATTGTAAATGCACAAACAGTAATTTCTCCACATTGCAAGGTGCAATTCTGAAATTTTTTGCTTTTTCCTGCTCCTCTTAGCATGATAAAGAAGATTCAAAGAGAGTGAGATGCCAGCTCCTTTCATCCAGTCAGTAGCTTCAAACATTTCTGGTATATGAATAACATGATGTTTTTCAATGGCAAAAATCAGTGAATATTGTAAATGCACAAACAGTAATTTCTCCGCATTGCAAGGTGCAATTCTGAAATTTTTTGCTTTTTCCTGCTCCTCTTAGCATGATAAAGAAGATTCAAAGAGAGTGAGATGCCAACTCCTTTCATTCAGTCAGTAGCTTCAATCATTTCTGGATGTTTTTCAATGGCAAAAATCAATGAATATTGTAAATGCACAAACTGTAATTTCTCCGCATTGCAAGGTGCAATTCTGAAATTTTTTGCTTTTTCCTGCTCCTCTTAGCATGATAAAGAAGATTCAAAGAGAGTGAGATGCCAGCTCCTTTCATTCAGTCAGTAGCTTCAATCATTTCTGGACGTTTTTCAATGGCAAAAATCAATGAATATTGTAAATGCACAAACAGTAATTTCTCCGCATTGCAAGGTGCAATTCTGAAATTTTTTGCTTTTTCCTGCTCCTCTTAGCATGATAAAGAAGATTCAAAGAGAGTGAGATGCCAGCTCCTTTCATTCAGTCAGTACCTTCAATCATTTCTGGACGTTTTTCAATGGCAAAAATCAATGAATATTGTAAATGCACAAACAGTAATTTCTCCGCATTGCAAGGTGCAATTCTGAAATTTTTTGCTTTTTCCCGCTCCTCTTAGCATGATAAAGAAGATTCAAAGAGAGTGAGGTGCCAGCTCCTTTCATTCAGTCAGTAGCTTCAAACATTTCTGGTATATGAATAACATGTTTTTCAATAGCAAAAATCAATGAATATTGTAAATGCACAAACAGTAATTTCTCCGCATTGCAAGGTGCAATTCTGAAATTTTTTGATTTTTCCTGCTCCTCTTAGCATGATAAAGAAGATTCAAAGAGAGTGAGATGCCAGCTCCTTTCATTCAGTCAGTAGCTTCAATCATTTCTGGACGTTTTTCAATGGCAAAAATCAATGAATATTGTAAATGCACAAACAGTAATTTCTCCGCACTGCAAGGTGCAATTCTGAAATTTTTTGCTTTTTCCTGCTCCTCTTAGCATGATAAAGAAGATTCAAAGAGAGTGAGATGCCAGCTCCTTTCATTCAGTCAGTAGCTTCAATCATTTCTGGACGTTTTTCAATGGCAAAAATCAATGACTATTGTAAATGCACAAACAGTAATTTCTCCGCATTGCAAGGTGCAATTCTGAAATTTTTTGCTTTTTCCTGCTCCTCTTAGCATGATAAAGAAGATTCAAAGAGAGTGAGATGCCAGCTCCTTTCATTCAGTCAGTAGCTTCAAACATTTCTGGTATATGAATAACATGATGTTTTTCAATGGCAAAAATCAATGAATATTGTAAATGCACAAACAGTAATTTCTCCGCATTGCAAGGTGAAGTCTGAAATTTTTTGCTTTTTCCTGCTCCTCTTAGCATGATAAAGAAGATTCAAAGAGAGTGAGATGCCAGCTACTTTCCTTCAGTCAGTAGCTTCAATCATTTCTGGACGTTTTTCAATGGTAAAAATCAATGAATATTGTAAATGCACAAACAGTAATTTCTCCACATTGCAAGGTGCAATTCTGAAATTTTTTGCTTTTTCCTGCTCCTCTTAGCATGATAAAGAAGATTCAAAGAGAGTGAGATGCCAGCTCCTTTCATTCAGTCAGTAGCTTCAAACATTTCTGGTATATGAATAACATGATGTTTTTCAATGGCAAAAATCAATGAATATTGTAAATGCACAAACAGTAATTTCTCCGCATTGCAAGGTGCAATTCTGAAATTTTTTGCTTTTTCCTGCTCCTCTTAGCATGATAAAAAAGATTCAAAGAGAGTGAGATGCCAGCTCCTTTCATTCAGTCAGTAGCTTCAAACATTTCTGGTATATGAATAACATGATGCTTTTCAATGGCAAAAATCAATGAATATTGTAAATGCACAAACAGTAATTTCTCCGCATTGCAAGGTGCAATTCTGAAATTTTTTGCTTTTTCCTGCTCCTCTTAGCATGATAAAGAAGATTCAAAGAGAGTGAGATGCCAGCTCCTTTCATTCAGTCAGTAGCTTCAATCATTTCTGGACGTTTTTCAATGGCAAAAATCAATGAATATTGTAAATGCACAAACAGTAATTTCTCCGCATTGCAAGGTGCAATTCTGAAATTTTTTGCTTTTTCCTGCTCCTCTTAGCATGATAAAGAAGATTCAAAGAGAGTGAGATGTCAGCTCCTTTCATTCAGTCAGTAGCTTCAAACATTTCTGGTATATGAATAACATGATGTTTTTCAATGGCAAAAATCAATGAATATTGTAAATGCACAAACAGTAATTTCTCCGCATTGCAAGGTGCAATTCTGAAATTTTTTGCTTTTTCCTGCTCCTCTTAGCATGATAAAGAAGATTCAAAGAGAGTGAGATGCCAGCTCCTTTCATTCAGTCAGTAGCTTCAATCATTTCTGGACGTTTTTCAATGGCAAAAATCAATGAATATTGTAAATGCACAAACAGTAATTTCTCCGCATTGCAAGGTGCAATTCTGAAATTTTTTGCTTTTTCCTGCTCCTCTTAGCATGATAAAGAAGATTCAAAGAGAGTGAGATGCCAGCTCCTTTCGTTCAGGCAGTAGCTTCAATCATTTCTGGTATATGAATAACATGATGTTTTTCAATGGCAAAAATCAATGAATATTGTAAATGCACAAACAGTAATTTCTCCGCATTGCAAGGTGCAAGTCTGAAATTTTTTGCTTTTTCCTGCTCCTCTTAGCATGATAAAGAAGATTCAAAGAGAGTGAGATGCCAGCTACTTTCATTCAGTCAGTAGCTTCAATCATTTCTGGACGTTTTTCAATGGTAAAAATCAATGAATATTGTAAATGCACAAACAGTAATTTCTCCACATTGCAAGGTGCAATTCTGAAATTTTTTGCTTTTTCCTGCTCCTCTTAGCATGATAAAGAAGATTCAAAGAGAGTGAGATGCCAGCTCCTTTCATTCAGTCAGTAGCTTCAAACATTTCTGGTATATGAATAACATGATGTTTTTCAATGGCAAAAATCAATGAATATTGTAAATGCACAAACAGTAATTTCTCCGCATTGCAAGGTGCAATTCTGAAATTTTTTGCTTTTTCCTGCTCCTCTTAGCATGATAAAGAAGATTCAAAGAGAGTGAGATGCCAGCTCCTTTCATTCAGTCAGTAGCTTCAATCATTTCTGGACGTTTTTCAATGGCAAAAATCAATGAATATTGTAAATGCACAAACAGTAATTTCTCCGCATTGCAAGGTGCAATTCTGAAATTTTTTGCTTTTTCCTGCTCCTCTTAGCATGATAAAGAAGATTCAAAGAGAGTGAGATGCCAGCTCCTTTCTTTCAGTCAGTAGCTTCAATCATTTCTGGACGTTTTTCAATGGCAAAAATCATTGAATATTATAAATGCACAAACAGTAATTTCTCCGCATTGCAAGGTGCAATTCTGAAATTTTTTACTTTTTCCTGCTCCTCTTAGCATGATAAAGAAGATTCAAAGAGAGTGAGATGCCAGCTCCTTTCATTCAGTCAGTAGCTTCAATCATTTCTGGTATATGAATAACATGATGTTTTTCAATGGCAAAAATCAATGAATATTGTAAATGCACAAACAGTAATTTCTCCGCATTGCAAGGTGCAATTCTGAAATTTTTTGCTTTTTCCTGCTCCTCTTAGCATGATAAAGAAGATTCAAAGAGAGTGAGATGCCAGCTCCTTTCATTCAGTCAGTAGCTTCAATCATTTCTGGACGTTTTTCAATGGCAAAAATCAATGAATATTGTAAATGCACAAACAGTAATTTCTCCGCATTGCAAGGTGCAATTCTGAAATTTTTTGCTTTTTCCTGCTCCTCTTAGCATGATAAAGAAGATTCAAAGAGAGTGAGATGCCAGCTCCTTTCGTTCAGGCAGTAGCTTCAATCATTTCTGGTATATGAATAACATGATGTTTTTCAATGGCAAAAATCAATGAATATTGTAAATGCACAAACAGTAATTTCTCCGCATTGCAAGGTGCAAGTCTGAAATTTGTTGCTTTTTCCTGCTCCTCTTAGCATGATAAAGAAGATTCAAAGAGAGTGAGATGCCAGCTACTTTCATTCAGTCAGTAGCTTCAATCATTTCTGGACGTTTTTCAATGGTAAAAATCAATGAATATTGTAAATGCACAAACAGTAATTTCTCCACATTGCAAGGTGCAATTCTGAAATTTTTTGCTTTTTCCTGCTCCTCTTAGCATGATAAAGAAGATTCAAAGAGAGTGAGATGCCAGCTCCTTTCATTCAGTCAGTAGCTTCAAACATTTCTGGTATATGAATAACATGATGTTTTTCAATGGCAAAAATCAATGAATATTGTAAATGCACAAACAGTAATTTCTCCGCATTGCAAGGTGCAATTCTGAAATTTTTTGCTTTTTCCTGCTCCTCTTAGCATGATAAAGAAGATTAAAAGAGAGTGAGATGCCAGCTCCTTTCATTCAGTCAGTAGCTTCAATCATTTCTGGACGTTTTTCAATGGCAAAAATCAATGAATATTGTAAATGCACAAACAGTAATTTCTCCGCATTGCAAGGTGCAATTCTGAAATTTTTTGCTTTTTCCTGCTCCTCTTAGCATGATAAAGAAGATTCAAAGAGAGTGAGATGCCAGCTCCTTTCGTTCAGTCAGTAGCTTCAATCATTTCTGGACGTTTTTCAATGGCAAAAATCATTGAATATTATAAATGCACAAACAGTAATTTCTCCGCATTGCAAGGTGCAATTCTGAAATTTTTTACTTTTTCCTGCTCCTCTTAGCATGATAAAGAAGATTCAAAGAGAGTGAGATGCCAGCTCCTTTCATTCAGTCAGTAGCTTCAATCATTTCTGGTATATGAATAACATGATGTTTTTCAATGGCAAAAATCAATGAATATTGTAAATGCACAAACAGTAATTTCTCCGCATTGCAAGGTGCAATTCTGAAATTTTTTTCTTTTTCCTGCTCCTCTTAGCATGATAAAGAAGATTCAAAGAGAGTGAGATGCCAGCTCCTTTCATTCAGTCATTAGCTTCAATAATTTCTGGACGTTTTTCAATGGCAAAAATCAATGAATATTGTAAATGCACAAACAGTAATTTCTCCGCATTGCAAGGTGCAATTCTGAAATTTTTTGCTTTTTCCTGCTCCTCTTAGCATGATAAACAAGTTTGAAAGAGAGTGAGATGCCAGCTCCTTTCAATCAGTCAGTAGCTTCAATCATTTCTGGACGTTTTTCAATGGCAAAAATCAATGAATATTGTAAATGCACAAACAGTAATTTCTCCGCATTGCAAGGTGCAATTCTGAAATTTTTTGCTTTTTCCTGCTCCTCTTAGCATGATAAAGAAGATTCAAAGAGAGTGAGATGCCAGCTCCTTTCATTCAGTCAGTAGCTTCAAACATTTCTGGTATATGAATAACATGATGTTTTTCAATGGCAAAAATCAATGAATATTGTAAATGCACAAACAGTAATTTCTCCGCATTGCAAGGTGCAATTCTGAAATTTTTTGCTTTTTCCTGCTCCTCTTAGCATGATAAAGAAGATTCAAAGAGAGTGAGATGCCAGCTCCTTTCGTTCAGTCAGTAGCTTCAATCATTTCTGGACGTTTTTCAATGGCAAAAATCATTGAATATTATAAATGCACAAACAGTAATTTCTCCGCATTGCAAGGTGCAATTCTGAAATTTTTTGCTTTTTCCTGCTCCTCTTAGCATGATAAAGAAGATTCAAAGAGAGTGAGATGCCAGCTCCTTTCATTCAGTCAGTAGCTTCAATCATTTCTGGACGTTTTTCAATGGCAAAAATCAATGAATATTGTAAATGCACAAACAGTAATTTCTCCGCATTGCAAGGTGCAATTCTGAAATTTTTTGCTTTTTCCTGCTCCTCTTAGCATGATAAAGAAGATTCAAAGAGAGTGAGATGCCAGCTCCTTTCGTTCAGTCAGTAGCTTCAAACATTTCTGGTATATGAATAACATGATGTTTTTCAATGGCAAAAATCAATGAATATTGTAAATGCACAAACAGTAATTTCTCCGCATTGCAAGGTGCAAGTCTGAAATTTTTTGCTTTTTCCTGCTCCTCTTAGCATGATAAAGAAGATTCAAAGAGAGTGAGATGCCAGCTACTTTCATTCAGTCAGTAGCTTCAATCATTTCTGGACGTTTTTCAATGGTAAAAATCAATGAATATTGTAAATGCACAAACAGTAATTTCTCCACATTGCAAGGTGCAATTCTGAAATTTTTTGCTTTTTCCTGCTCCTCTTAGCATGATAAAGAAGATTCAAAGAGAGTGAGATGCCAGCTCCTTTCATTCAGTCAGTAGCTTCAAACATTTCTGGTATATGAATAACATGATGTTTTTCAATGGCAAAAATCAATGAATATTGTAAATGCACAAACAGTAATTTCTCCGCATTGCAAGGTGCAATTCTGAAATTTTTTGCTTTTTCCTGCTCCTCTTAGCATGATAAAGAAGATTCAAAGAGAGTGAGATGCCAGCTCCTTTCATTCAGTCAGTAGCTTCAAACATTTCTGGTATATGAATAACATGATGTTTTTCAATGGCAAAAATCAATGAATATTGTAAATGCACAAACAGTAATTTCTCCGCATTGCAAGGTGCAAGTCTGAAATTTTTTGCTTTTTCCTGCTCCTCTTAGCATGATAAAGAAGATTCAAAGAGAGTGAGATGCCAGCTACTTTCATTCAGTCAGTAGCTTCAATCATTTCTGGACGTTTTTCAATGGTAAAAATCAATGAATATTGTAAATGCACAAACAGTAATTTCTCCACATTGCAAGGTGCAATTCTGAAATTTTTTGCTTTTTCCTGCTCCTCTTAGCATGATAAAGAAGATTCAAAGAGAGTGAGATGCCAGCTCCTTTCATTCAGTCAGTAGCTTCAAACATTTCTGGTATATGAATAACATGATGTTTTTCAATGGCAAAAATCAATGAATATTGTAAATGCACAAACAGTAATTTCTCCGCATTGCAAGGTGCAATTCTGAAATTTTTTGCTTTTTCCTGCTCCTCTTAGCATGATAAAGAAGATTCAAAGAGAGTGAGATGCCAGCTCCTTTCATTCAGTCAGTAGCTTCAATCATTTCTGGACGTTTTTCAATGGCAAAAATCAATGAATATTGTAAATGCACAAACAGTAATTTCTCCGCATTGCAAGGTGCAATTCTGAAATTTTTTGCTTTTTCCTGCTCCTCTTAGCATGATAAAGAAGATTCAAAGAGAGTGAGATGCCAGCTCCTTTCATTCAGTCAGTACCTTCAATCATTTCTGGACGTTTTTCAATGGCAAAAATCAATGAATATTGTAAATGCACAAACAGTAATTTCTCCGCATTGCAAGGTGCAATTCTGAAATTTTTTGCTTTTTCCCGCTCCTCTTAGCATGATAAAGAAGATTCAAAGAGAGTGAGGTGCCAGCTCCTTTCATTCAGTCAGTAGCTTCAAACATTTCTGGTATATGAATAACATGTTTTTCAATGGCAAAAATCAATGAATATTGTAAATGCACAAACAGTAATTTCTCCGCATTGCAAGGTGCAATTCTGAAATTTTTTGCTTTTTCCTGCTCCTCTTAGCATGATAAAGAACATTCAAAGAGAGTGAGATGCCAGCTCCTTTCATTCAGTCAGTAGCTTCAATCATTTCTGGACGTTTTTCAATGGCAAAAATCAATGAATATTGTAAATGCACAAACAGTAATTTCTCCGCATTGCAAGGTGCAATTCTGAAATTTTTTGCTTTTTCCTGCTCCTCTTAGCATGATAAAGAAGATTCAAAGAGAGTGAGATGCCAGCTCCTTTCATTCAGTCAGTAGCTTCAATCATTTCTGGACGTTTTTCAATGGCAAAAATCAATGAATATTGTAAATGCACAAACAGTAATTTCTCCGCATTGCAAGGTGCAATTCTGAAATTTTTTGCTTTTTCCTGCTCCTCTTAGCATGATAAAGAAGATTCAAAGAGAGTGAGATGCCAGCTCCTTTCATTCAGTCAGTAGCTTCAAACATTTCTGGTATATGAATAACATGATGTTTTTCAATGGCAAAAATCAATGAATATTGTAAATGCACAAACAGTAATTTCTCCGCATTGCAAGGTGCAATTCTGAAATTTTTTGCTTTTTCCTGCTCCTCTTAGCATGATAAAGAAGATTCAAAGAGAGTGAGATGCCAGCTCCTTTCATTCAGTCAGTAGCTTCAAACATTTCTGGTATATGAATAACATGATGTTTTTCAATGGCAAAAATCAATGAATATTGTAAATGCACAAACAGTAATTTCTCCGCATTGCAAGGTGCAATTCTGAAATTTTTTGCTTTTTCCTGCTCCTCTTAGCATGATAAAGAAGATTCAAAGAGAGTGAGATGCCAGCTCCTTTCATTCAGTCAGTAGCTTCAATCATTTCTGGACGTTTTTCAATGGCAAAAATCAATGAATATTGTAAATGCACAAACAGTAATTTCTCCGCATTGCAAGGTGCAATTCTGAAATTTTTTGCTTTTTCCTGCTCCTCTTAGCATGATAAAGAAGATTCAAAGAGAGTGAGATGCCAGCTCCTTTCGTTCAGTCAGTAGCTTCAATCATTTCTGGACGTTTTTCAATGGCAAAAATCATTGAATATTATAAATGCACAAACAGTAATTTCTCCGCATTGCAAGGTGCAATTCTGAAATTTTTTACTTTTTCCTGCTCCTCTTAGCATGATAAAGAAGATTCAAAGAGAGTGAGATGCCAGCTCCTTTCATTCAGTCAGTAGCTTCAATCATTTCTGGTATATGAATAACATGATGTTTTTCAATGGCAAAAATCAATGAATATTGTAAATGCACAAACAGTAATTTCTCCGCATTGCAAGGTGCAATTCTGAAATTTTTTTCTTTTTCCTGCTCCTCTTAGCATGATAAAGAAGATTCAAAGAGAGTGAGATGCCAGCTCCTTTCATTCAGTCATTAGCTTCAATAATTTCTGGACGTTTTTCAATGGCAAAAATCAATGAATATTGTAAATGCACAAACAGTAATTTCTCCGCATTGCAAGGTGCAATTCTGAAATTTTTTGCTTTTTCCTGCTCCTCTTAGCATGATAAACAAGATTCAAAGAGAGTGAGATGCCAGCTCCTTTCAATCAGTCAGTAGCTTCAATCATTTCTGGACGTTTTTCAATGGCAAAAATCAATGAATATTGTAAATGCACAAACAGTAATTTCTCCGCATTGCAAGGTGCAATTCTGAAATTTTTTGCTTTTTCCTGCTCCTCTTAGCATGATAAAGAAGATTCAAAGAGAGTGAGATGCCAGCTCCTTTCATTCAGTCAGTAGCTTCAATCATTTCTGGACGTTTTTCAATGGCAAAAATCAATGAATATTGTAAATGCACAAACAGTAATTTCTCCGCATTGCAAGGTGCAATTCTGAAATTTTTTGCTTTTTCCTGCTCCTCTTAGCATGATAAAGAAGATTCAAAGAGAGTGAGATGCCAGCTCCTTTCATTCAGTCAGTAGCTTCAAACATTTCTGGTATATGAATAACATGATGTTTTTCAATGGCAAAAATCAATGAATATTGTAAATGCACAAACAGTAATTTCTCCGCATTGCAAGGTGCAATTCTGAAATTTTTTGCTTTTTCCTGCTCCTCTTAGCATGATAAAGAAGATTCAAAGAGAGTGAGATGCCAGCTCCTTTCGTTCAGTCAGTAGCTTCAATCATTTCTGGACGTTTTTCAATGGCAAAAATCATTGAATATTATAAATGCACAAACAGTAATTTCTCCGCATTGCAAGGTGCAATTCTGAAATTTTTTGCTTTTTCCTGCTCCTCTTAGCATGATAAAGAAGATTCAAAGAGAGTGAGATGCCAGCTCCTTTCATTCAGTCAGTAGCTTCAAACATTTCTGGTATATGAATAACATGATGTTTTTCAATGGCAAAAATCAATGAATATTGTAAATGCACAAACAGTAATTTCTCCGCATTGCAAGGTGCAATTCTGAAATTTTTTGCTTTTTCCTGCTCCTCTTAGCATGATAAAGAAGATTCAAAGAGAGTGAGATGCCAGCTCCTTTCATTCAGTCAGTAGCTTCAATCATTTCTGGACGTTTTTCAATGGCAAAAATCAATGAATATTGTAAATGCACAAACAGTAATTTCTCCGCATTGCAAGGTGCAATTCTGAAATTTTTTGCTTTTTCCTGCTCCTCTTAGCATGATAAAGAAGATTCAAAGAGAGTGAGATGCCAGCTCCTTTCATTCAGTCAGTAGCTTCAAACATTTCTGGTATATGAATAACATGATGTTTTTCAATGGCAAAAATCAATGAATATTGTAAATGCACAAACAGTAATTTCTCCGCATTGCAAGGTGCAAGTCTGAAATTTTTTGCTTTTTCCTGCTCCTCTTAGCATGATAAAGAAGATTCAAAGAGAGTGAGATGCCAGCTACTTTCATTCAGTCAGTAGCTTCAATCATTTCTGGACGTTTTTCAATGGTAAAAATCAATGAATATTGTAAATGCACAAACAGTAATTTCTCCACATTGCAAGGTGCAATTCTGAAATTTTTTGCTTTTTCCTGCTCCTCTTAGCATGATAAAGAAGATTCAAAGAGAGTGAGATGCCAGCTCCTTTCATTCAGTCAGTAGCTTCAAACATTTCTGGTATATGAATAACATGATGTTTTTCAATGGCAAAAATCAATGAATATTGTAAATGCACAAACAGTAATTTCTCCGCATTGCAAGGTGCAATTCTGAAATTTTTTGCTTTTTCCTGCTCCTCTTAGCATGATAAAGAAGATTCAAAGAGAGTGAGATGCCAGCTCCTTTCATTCAGTCAGTAGCTTCAAACATTTCTGTTATATGAATAACATGATGTTTTTCAATGGCAAAAATCAATGAATATTGTAAATGCACAAACAGTAATTTCTCCGCATTGCAAGGTGCAAGTCTGAAATTTTTTGCTTTTTCCTGCTCCTCTTAGCATGATAAAGAAGATTCAAAGAGAGTGAGATGCCAGCTACTTTCATTCAGTCAGTAGCTTCAATCATTTCTGGACGTTTTTCAATGGTAAAAATCAATGAATATTGTAAATGCACAAACAGTAATTTCTCCACATTGCAAGGTGCAATTCTGAAATTTTTTGCTTTTTCCTGCTCCTCTTAGCATGATAAAGAAGATTCAAAGAGAGTGAGATGCCAGCTCCTTTCATTCAGTCAGTAGCTTCAAACATTTCTGGTATATGAATAACATGATGTTTTTCAATGGCAAAAATCAATGAATATTGTAAATGCACAAACAGTAATTTCTCCGCATTGCAAGGTGCAATTCTGAAATTTTTTGCTTTTTCCTGCTCCTCTTAGCATGATAAAGAAGATTCAAAGAGAGTGAGATGCCAGCTCCTTTCATTCAGTCAGTAGCTTCAATCATTTCTGGACGTTTTTCAATGGCAAAAATCAATGAATATTGTAAATGCACAAACAGTAATTTCTCCGCATTGCAAGGTGCAATTCTGAAATTTTTTGCTTTTTCCTGCTCCTCTTAGCATGATAAAGAAGATTCAAAGAGAGTGAGATGCCAGCTCCTTTCATTCAGTCAGTACCTTCAATCATTTCTGGACGTTTTTCAATGGCAAAAATCAATGAATATTGTAAATGAACAAACAGTAATTTCTCCGCATTGCAAGGTGCAATTCTGAAATTTTTTGCTTTTTCCCGCTCCTCTTAGCATGATAAAGAAGATTCAAAGAGAGTGAGGTGCCAGCTCCTTTCATTCAGTCAGTAGCTTCAAACATTTCTGGTATATGAATAACATGTTTTTCAATGGCAAAAATCAATGAATATTGTAAATGCACAAACAGTAATTTCTCCGCATTGCAAGGTGCAATTCTGAAATTTTTTGCTTTTTCCTGCTCCTCTTAGCATGATAAAGAACATTCAAAGAGAGTGAGATGCCAGCTCCTTTCATTCAGTCAGTAGCTTCAATCATTTCTGGACGTTTTTCAATGGCAAAAATCAATGAATATTGTAAATGCACAAACAGTAATTTCTCCGCATTGCAAGGTGCAATTCTGAAATTTTTTGCTTTTTCCTGCTCCTCTTAGCATGATAAAGAAGATTCAAAGAGAGTGAGATGCCAGCTCCTTTCATTCAGTCAGTAGCTTCAAACATTTCTGGTATATGAATAACATGATGTTTTTCAATGGCAAAAATCAATGAATATTGTAAATGCACAAACAGTAATTTCTCCGCATTGCAAGGTGCAATTCTGAAATTTTTTGCTTTTTCCTGCTCCTCTTAGCATGATAAAGAAGATTCAAAGAGAGTGAGATGCCAGCTCCTTTCATTCAGTCAGTAGCTTCAAACATTTCTGGTATATGAATAACATGATGTTTTTCAATGGCAAAAATCAATGAATATTGTAAGTGCACAAACAGTAATTTCTCCGCATTGCAAGGTGCAATTCTTAAATTTTTTGCTTTTTCCTGCTCCTCTTAGCATGATAAAGAAGATTCAAAGAGAGTGAGATGCCAGCTCCTTTCATTCAGTCAGTAGCTTCAATCATTTCTGGACGTTTTTCAATGGCAAAAATCAATGAATATTGTAAATGCACAAACAGTAATTTCTCCGCATTGCAAGGTGCAAGTTTGAAATTATTTGCTTTTTCCTGCTCCTCTTAGCATGATAAAGAAGATTCAAAGAGAGTGAGATGCCAGCTACTTTCATTCAGTCAGTAGCTTCAATCATTTCTGGACGTTTTTCAATGGTAAAAATCAATGAGTATTGTAAATGCACAAACAGTAATTTCTCCACATTGCAAGGTGCAATTCTGAAATTTTTTGCTTTTTCCTGCTCCTCTTAGCATGATAAAGAAGATTCAAAGAGAGTGAGATGCCAGCTCCTTTCATTCAGTCAATAGCTTCAAACATTTCTGGTATATGAATAACATGATGTTTTTCAATGGCAAAAATCAATGAATATTGTAAATGCACAAACAGTAATTTCTCCGCATTGCAAGGTGCAATTCTGAAATTTTTTGCTTTTTCCTGCTCCTCTTAGCATGATAAAGAAGATTCAAAGAGAGTGAGATGCCAGCTCCTTTCATTCAGTCAGTAGCTTCAAACATTTCTGGTATATGAATAACATGATGTTTTTCAATGGCAAAAATCAATGAATATTGTAAATGCACAAACAGTAATTTCTCCGCATTGCAAGGTGCAATTCTGAAATTTTTTGCTTTTTCCTGCTCCTCTTAGCATGATAAAGAAGATTCAAAGAGAGTGAGATGCCAGCTCCTTTCATTCAGTCAGTAGCTTCAAACATTTCTGGTATATGAATAACATGATGTTTTTCAATGGCAAAAATCAATGAATATTGTAAATGCACAAACAGTAATTTCTCCGCATTGCAAGGTGCAATTCTGAAATTTTTTGCTTTTTCTCGCTCCTCTTAGCATGATAAAGAAGATTCAAAGAGAGTGAGGTGCCAGCTCCTTTCATTCAGTCAGTAGCTTCAAACATTTCTGGTATATGAATAACATGTTTTTCAATGGCAAAATTCAATGAATATTGTAAATGCACAAACAGTAATTTCTCCGCATTGCAAGGTGCAATTCTGAAATTTTTTGCTTTTTCCTGCTCCTCTTAGCATGATAAAGAAGATTCATAGAGAGTGAGATGCCAGCTCCTTTCATTCAGTCAGTAGCTTCAATCATTTCTGGACGTTTTTCAATGGCAAAAATCAATGAATATTGTAAATGCACAAACAGTAATTTCTCCGCATTGCAAGGTGCAATTCTGAAATTTTTTGCTTTTTCCTGCTCCTCTTAGCATGATAAAGAAGATTCAAAGAGAGTGAGATGCCAGCTCCTTTCATTCAGTCAGTAGCTTCAATCATTTCTGGGCGTTTTTCAATGGCAAAAATCAATGAATATTGTAAATGCACAAACAGTAATTTCTCCGCATTGCAAGGTGCAAGTTTGAAATTTTTTGCTTTTTCCTGCTCCTCTTAGCATGATAAAGAAGATTCAAAGAGAGTGAGATGCCAGCTACTTTCATTCAGTCAGTAGCTTCAATCATTTCTGGACGTTTTTCAATGGTAAAAATCAATGAATATTGTAAATGCACAAACAGTAATTTCTCCACATTGCAAGGTGCAATTCTGAAATTTTTTGCTTTTTCCTGCTCCTCTTAGCATGATAAAGAAGATTCAAAGAGAGTGAGATGCCAGCTCCTTTCATTCAGTCAATAGCTTCAAACATTTCTGGTATATGAATAACATGATGTTTTTCAATGGCAAAAATCAATGAATATTGTAAATGCACAAACAGTAATTTCTCCGCATTGCAAGGTGCAATTCTGAAATTTTTTGCTTTTTCCTGCTCCTCTTAGCATGATAAAGAAGATTCAAAGAGAGTGAGATGCCAGCTCCTTTCATTCAGTCAGTAGCTTCAAACATTTCTGGTATATGAATAACATGATGTTTTTCAATGGCAAAAATCAATGAATATTGTAAATGCACAAACAGTAATTTCTCCGCATTGCAAGGTGCAATTCTGAAATTTTTTGCTTTTTCCTGCTCCTCTTAGCATGATAAAGAAGATTCAAAGAGAGTGAGATGCCAGCTCCTTTCATTCAGTCAGTAGCTTCAAACATTTCTGGTATATGAATAACATGATGTTTTTCAATGGCAAAAATCAATGAATATTGTAAATGCACAAACAGTAATTTCTCCGCATTGCAAGGTGCAATTCTGAAATTTTTTGCTTTTTCTCGCTCCTCTTAGCATGATAAAGAAGATTCAAAGAGAGTGAGGTGCCAGCTCCTTTCATTCAGTCAGTAGCTTCAAACATTTCTGGTATATGAATAACATGTTTTTCAATGGCAAAATTCAATGAATATTGTAAATGCACAAACAGTAATTTCTCCGCATTGCAAGGTGCAATTCTGAAATTTTTTGCTTTTTCCTGCTCCTCTTAGCATGATAAAGAAGATTCAAAGAGAGTGAGATGCCAGCTCCTTTCATTCAGTCAGTAGCTTCAATCATTTCTGGACGTTTTTCAATGGCAAAAATCAATGAATATTGTAAATGCACAAACAGTAATTTCTCCGCATTGCAAGGTGCAATTCTGAAATTTTTTGCTTTTTCCTGCTCCTCTTAGCATGATAAAGAAGATTCAAAGAGAGTGAGATGCCAGCTCCTTTCATTCAGTCAGTAGCTTCAATCATTTCTGGGCGTTTTTCAATGGCAAAAATCAATGAATATTGTAAATGCACAAACAGTAATTTCTCCGCATTGCAAGGTGCAAATCTGAAATTTTTTGCTTTTTCCTGCTCCTCTTAGCATGATAAAGAAGATTCAAAGAGAGTGAGATGCCAGCTCCTTTCATTCAGTCAGTAGCTTCAAACATTTCTGGTATATGAATAACATGATGTTTTTCAATGGCAAAAATCAATGAATATTGTAAATGCACAAACAGTAATTTCTCCGCATTGCAAGGTGCAAGTCTGAAATTTTTTGCTTTTTCCTGCTCCTCTTAGCATGATAAAGAAGATTCAAAGAGAGTGAGATGCCAGCTACTTTCATTCAGTCAGTAGCTTCAATCATTTCTGGACGTTTTTCAATGGTAAAAATCAATGAATATTGTAAATGCACAAACAGTAATTTCTCCGCATTGCAAGGTGCAAGTTTGAAATTTTTTGCTTTTTCCTGCTCCTCTTAGCATGATAAAGAAGATTCAAAGAGAGTGAGATGCCAGCTACTTTCATTCAGTCAGTAGCTTCAATCATTTCTGGACGTTTTTCAATGGTAAAAATCAATGAATATTGTAAATGCACAAACAGTAATTTCTCCACATTGCAAGGTGCAATTCTGAAATTTTTTGCTTTTTCCTGCTCCTCTTAGCATGATAAAGAAGATTCAAAGAGAGTGAGATGCCAGCTCCTTTCATTCAGTCAGTAGCTTCAAACATTTCTGGTATATGAATAACATGATGTTTTTCAATGGCAAAAATCAATGAATATTGTAAATGCACAAACAGTAATTTCTCCGCATTGCAAGGTGCAATTCTGAAATTTTTTGCTTTTTCCTGCTCCTCTTAGCATGATAAAGAAGATTCAAAGAGAGTGAGATGCCAGCTCCTTTCATTCAGTCAGTAGCTTCAAACATTTCTGGTATATGAATAACATGATGTTTTTCAATGGCAAAAATCAATGAATATTGTAAATGCACAAACAGTAATTTCTCCGCATTGCAAGGTGCAATTCTGAAATTTTTTGCTTTTTCCTGCTCCTCTTAGCATGATAAAGAAGATTCAAAGAGAGTGAGATGCCAGCTCCTTTCATTCAGTCAGTAGCTTCAATTATTTCTGGACGTTTTTCAATGGCAAAAATCAATGAATATTGTAAATGCACAAACAGTAATTTCTCCGCATTGCAAGGTGCAATTCTGAAATTTTTTGCTTTTTCCTGCTCCTCTTAGCATGATAAAGAAGATTCAAAGAGAGTGAGATGCCAGCTCCTTTCATTCAGTCAGTACCTTCAATCATTTCTGGACGTTTTTCAATGGCAAAAATCAATGAATATTGTAAATGCACAAACAGTAATTTCTCCGCATTGCAAGGTGCAATTCTGAAATTTTTTGCTTTTTCCCGCTCCTCTTAGCATGATAAAGAAGAATCAAAGAGAGTGAGGTGCCAGCTCCTTTCATTCAGTCAGTAGCTTCAAACATTTCTGGTATATGAATAACATGTTTTTCAATGGCAAAAATCAATGAATATTGTAAATGCACAAACAGTAATTTCTCCGCATTGCAAGGTGCAATTCTGAAATTTTTTGCTTTTTCCTGCTCCTCTTAGCATGATAAAGAAGATTCAAAGAGAGTGAGATGCCAGCTCCTTTCATTCAGTCAGTAGCTTCAATCATTTCTGGACGTTTTTCAATGGCAAAAATCAATGAATATTGTAAATGCACAAACAGTAATTTCTCCGCATTGCAAGGTGCAATTCTGAAATTTTTTGCTTTTTCCTGCTCCTCTTAGCATGATAAAGAAGATTCAAAGAGAGTGAGATGCCAGCTCCTTTCATTCAGTCAGTAGCTTCAATCATTTCTGGGCGTTTTTCAATGGCAAAAATCAATGAATATTGTAAATGCACAAACAGTAATTTCTCCGCATTGCAAGGTGCAATTCTGAAATTTTTTGCTTTTTCCTGCTCCTCTTAGCATGATAAAGAAGATTCAAAGAGAGTGAGATGCCAGCTCCTTTCATTCAGTCAGTAGCTTCAAACATTTCTGGTATATGAATAACATGATGTTTTTCAATGGCAAAAATCAATGAATATTGTAAATGCACAAACAGTAATTTCTCCGCATTGCAAGGTGCAAGTCTGAAATTTTTTGCTTTTTCCTGCTCCTCTTAGCATGATAAAGAAGATTCAAAGAGAGTGAGATGCCAGCTACTTTCATTCAGTCAGTAGCTTCAATCATTTCTGGACGTTTTTCAATGGTAAAAATCAATGAATATTGTAAATGCACAAACAGTAATTTCTCCACATTGCAAGGTGCAATTCTGAAATTTTTTGCTTTTTCCTGCTCCTCTTAGCATGATAAAGAAGATTCAAAGAAAGTGAGATGCCAGCTCCTTTCATTCAGTCAGTAGCTTCAAACATTTCTGGTATATGAATAACATGATGTTTTTCAAAGGCAAAAATCAATGAATATTGTAAATGCACAAACAGTAATTTCTCCGCATTGCAAGGTGCAATTCTGAAATTTTTTGCTTTTTCCTGCTCCTCTTAGCATGATAAAGAAGATTCAAAGAGAGTGAGATGCCAGCTCCTTTCATTCAGTCAGTAGCTTCAATCATTTCTGGACGTTTTTCAATGGCAAAAATCAATGAATATTGTAAATGCACAAACAGTAATTTCTCCGCATTGCAAGGTGCAATTCTGAAATTTTTTGCTTTTTCCTGCTCCTCTTAGCATGATAAACAAGATTCAAAGAGAGTGAGATGCCAGCTCCTTTCATTCAGTCAGTAGCTTCAATCATTTCTGGACGTTTTTCAATGGCAAAAATCAATGAATATTGTAAATGCACAAACAGTAATTTCTCCGCATTGCAAGGTGCAATTCTGAAATTTTTTGCTTTTTCCTGCTCCTCTTAGCATGATAAAGAAGATTCAAAGAGAGTGAGATGCCAGCTCCTTTCATTCAGTCAGTAGCTTCAATCATTTCTGGACGTTTTTCAATGGCAAAAATCAATGAATATTGTAAATGCACAAACAGTAATTTCTCCGCATTGCAAGGTGCAATTCTGAAATTTTTTGCTTTTTCCTGCTCCTCTTAGCATGATAAAGAAGATTCAAAGAGAGTGAGATGCCAGCTCCTTTCATTCAGTCAGTAGCTTCAAACATTTCTGGTATATGAATAACATGATGTTTTTCAATGGCAAAAATCAATGAATATTGTAAATGCACAAACAGTAATTTCTCCGCATTGCAAGGTGCAATTCTGAAATTTTTTGCTTTTTCCTGCTCCTCTTAGCATGATAAAGAAGATTCAAAGAGAGTGAGATGCCAGCTCTTTTCGTTCAGTCAGTAGCTTCAATCATTTCTGGACGTTTTTCAATGGCAAAAATCATTGAATATTATAAATGCACAAACAGTAATTTCTCCGCATTGCAAGGTGCAATTCTGAAATTTTTTACTTTTTCCTGCTCCTCTTAGCATGATAAAGAAGATTCAAAGAGAGTGAGATGCCAGCTCCTTTCATTCAGTCAGTAGCTTCAATCATTTCTGGTATATGAATAACATGATGTTTTTCAATGGCAAAAATCAATGAATATTGTAAATGCACAAACAGTAATTTCTCCGCATTGCAAGGTGCAATTCTGAAATTTTTTGCTTTTTCCTGCTCCTCTTAGCATGATAAAGAAGATTCAAAGAGAGTGAGATGCCAGCTCTTTCATTCAGTCAGTAGCTTCAATCATTTCTGGACGTTTTTCAATGGCAAAAATCAATGAATATTGTAAATGCACAAACAGTAATTTCTCCGCATTGCAAGGTGCAATTCTGAAATTTTTTGCTTTTTCCTGCTCCTCTTAGCATGATAAACATGATTCAAAGAGAGTGAGATGCCAGCTCCTTTCATTCAGTCAGTAGCTTCAATCATTTCTGGACGTTTTTCAATGGCAAAAATCAATGAATATTGTAAATGCACAAACAGTAATTTCTCCGCATTGCAAGGTGCAATTCTGAAATTTTTTGCTTTTTCCTGCTCCTCTTAGCATGATAAAGAAGATTCAAATTGAGTGAGATGCCAGCTCCTTTCATTCAGTCAGTAGCTTCAAACATTTCTGGTATATGAATAACATGATGTTTTTCAATGGCAAAAATCAATGAATATTGTAAATGCACAAACAGTAATTTCTCCGCATTGCAAGGTGCAATTCTGAAATTTTTTGCTTTTTCCTGCTCCTCTTAGCATGATAAAGAAGATTCAAAGAGAGTGAGATGCCAGCTCCTTTCATTCAGTCAGTAGCTTCAATCATTTCTGGACGTTTTTCAATTGCAAAAATCAATGAATATTGTAAATGCACAAACAGTAATTTCTCCGCATTGCAAGGTGCAATTCTGAAATTTTTTGCTTTTTCCTGCTCCTCTTAGCATGATAAAGACGATTCAAAGGGAGTGAGATGCCAGCTACTTTCATTCAGTCAGTAGCTTCAATCATTTCTGGTATATGAATAACATGATGTTTTTCAATGGCAAAAATCAATGAATATTGTAAATGCACAAACAGTAATTTCTCCGCATTGCAAGGTGCAATTCTGAAATTTTTTGCTTTTTCCTGCTCCTCTTAGCATGATAAAGAAGATTCAAAGAGAGTGAGATGCCAGCTCCTTTCATTCAGTCAGTAGCTTCAATCATTTCTGGACGTTTTTCAATGGCAAAAATCAATGAATATTGTAAATGCACAAACAGTAATTTCTCCGCATTGCAAGGTGCAATTCTGAAATTTTTTGCTTTTTCCTGCTCCTCTTAGCATGATAAAGAAGATTCAAAGAGAGTGAGATGCCAGCTCCTTTCGTTCAGTCAGTAGCTTCAATCATTTCTGGACGTTTTTCAATGGCAAAAATCATTGAATATTATAAATGCACAAACAGTAATTTCTCCGCATTGCAAGGTGCAATTCTGAAATTTTTTACTTTTTCCTGCTCCTCTTAGCATGATAAAAAAGATTCAAAGAGAGTGAGATGCCAGCTCCTTTCATTCAGTCAGTAGCTTCAATCGTTTCTGGTATATGAATAACATGATGTTTTTCAATGGCAAAAATCAATGAATATTGTAAATGCACAAACAGTAATTTCTCCGCATTGCAAGGTGCAATTCTGAAATTTTTAGCTTTTTCCTGCTCCTCTTAGCATGATAAAGAAGATTCAAAGAGAGTGAGATGCCAGCTCCTTTCATTCAGTCAGTAGCTTCAATCATTTCTGGATGTTTTTCAATGGCAAAAATCAATGAATATTGTAAATGCACAAACAGTAATTTCTCCGCATTGCAAGGTGCAATTCTGAAATTTTTTGCTTTTTCCTGCTCCTCTTAGCATGATAAACAAGATTCAAAGAGAGTGAGATGCCAGCTCCTTTCATTCAGTCAGTAGCTTCAATCATTTCTGGACGTTTTTCAATGGCAAAAATCAATGAATATTGTAAATGCACAAACAGTAATGTCTCCGCATTGCAAGGTGCAATTCTGAAATTTTTTGCTTTTTCCTGCTCCTCTTAGCATGATAAAGAAGATTCAAAGAGAGTGAGATGCCAGCTCCTTTCATTCAGTCAGTAGCTTCAATCATTTCTGGACGTTTTTCAATGGCAAAAATCAATGAATATTGTAAATGCACAAACAGTAATTTCTCCGCATTGCAAGGTGCAATTCTGAAATTTTTTGCTTTTTCCTGCTCCTCTTAGCATGATAAAGAAGATTCAAAGAGAGTGAGATGCCAGCTCCTTTCATTCAGTCAGTAACTTCAAACTATTCTGGTATATGAATAACATGATGTTTTTCAATGGCAAAAATCAATGAATATTGTAAATGCACAAACAGTAATTTCTCCGCATTGCAAGGTGCAATTCTGAAATTTTTTGCTTTTTCCTGCTCCTCTTAGCATGATAAAGAAGATTCAAAGAGAGTGAGATGCCAGCTCCTTTCGTTCAGTCAGTAGCTTCAATCATTTCTGGACGTTTTTCAATGGCAAAAATTATTGAATATTATAAATGCACAAACAGTAATTTCTCCGCATTGCAAGGTGCAATTCTGAAATTTTTTACTTTTTCCTGCTCCTCTTAGCATGATAAAGAAGATTCAAAGAGAGTGAGATGCCAGCTCCTTTCATTCAGTCAGTAGCTTCAATCATTTCTGGTATATGAATAACATGATGTTTTTCAATAGCAAAAATCAATGAATATTGTAAATGCACAAACAGTAATTTCTCCGCATTGCAAGGTGCAATTCTGAAATTTTTTGCTTTTTCCTGCTCCTCTTAGCATGATAAAGAAGATTCAAAGAGAGTGAGATGCCAGCTCCTTTCATTCAGTCAGTAGCTTCAATCATTTCTGGACGTTTTTCAATGGCAAAAATCAATGAATATTGTAAATGCACAAACAGTAATTTCTCTGCATTGCAAGGAGCAATTCTGAAATTTTTTGCTTTTTCCTGCTCCTCTTAGCATGATAAACAAGATTCAAAGAGAGTGAGATGCCAGCTCCTTTCATTCAGTCAGTAGCTTCAATCATTTCTGGACGTTTTTCAATGGCAAAAATCAATGAATATTGTAAATGCACAAACAGTAATTTCTCCGCATTGCAAGGTGCAATTCAGAAATTTTTTGCTTTTTCCTGCTCCTATTAGCATGATAAAGAAGATTCAAAGAGAGTGAGATGCCAGCTCCTTTCATTCAGTCAGTAGCTTCAATCGTTTCTGGTATATGAATAACATGATGTTTTTCAATGGCAAAAATCAATGAATATTGTAAATGCACAAACAGTAATTTCTCCGCATTGCAAGGTGCAATTCTGAAATTTTTTGCTTTTTCCTGCTCCTCTTAGCATGATAAAGAAGATTCAAAGAGAGTGAGATGCCAGCTCCTTTCATTCAGTCAGTAGCTTCAATCATTTCTGGTATATGAATAACATGATGTTTTTCAATGGCAAAAATCAATGAATATTGTAAATGCACAAACAGTAATTTATCCGCATTGCAAGGTGCAATTCTGAAATTTTTTGCTTTTTCCTGCTCCTCTTAGCATGATAAAGAAGATTCAAAGAGAGTGAGATGCCAGCTCCTTTCATTCAGTCAGTAGCTTCAAACATTTCTGGTATATGAATAACATGATGTTTTTCCATGGCAAAAATCAATGAATATTGTAAATGAACAAACAGTAATTTCTCCGCATTGCAAGGTGCAATTCTGAAATTTTTTGCTTTTTCCTGCTCCTCTTAGCATGATAAAGAAGATTCAAAGAGAGTGAGATGCCAGCTCCTTTCATTCAGTCAGTAGCTTCAATCATTTCTGGACGTTTTTCAATGGCAAAAATCAATGAATATTGTAAATGCACAAAGAGTAATTTCTCCGCATTGCAAGGTGCAATTCTGAAATTTTTTGCTTTTTCCTGCTCCTCTTAGCATGATAAAGAAGATTCAAAGAGAGTGAGATGCCAGCTCCTTTCATTCAGTGAGTAGCTTCAATCATTTCTGGTATATGAATAACATGATGTTTTTCAATGGCAAAAATCAATGAATTTTGTAAATGCACAAACAGTAATTTCTCCGCATTGCAAGGTGCAATTCTGAAATTTTTTGCTTTTTCCTGCTCCTCTTAGCATGATAAAGAAGATTCAAAGAGAGTGAGATGCCAGCTCCTTTCATTCAGTCAGTAGCTTCAATCATTTCTGGACGTTTTTCAATGGCAAAAATCAATGAATATTGTAAATGCACAAACAGTAATTTCTCCGCATTGCAAGGTGCAATTCTGAATTTTTTTGCTTTTTCCTGCTCCTCTTAGCATGATAAAGAAGATTCAAAGAGAGTGAGATGCCAGCTCCTTTCATTCAGTCAGTAGCTTCAATCATTTCTGGTATATGAATAAGATGATGTTTTTCAATGGCAAAAATCAATGAATATTGTAAATGCACAAACAGTAATTTCTCCGCATTGCAAGGTGCAATTCTGAAATTTTTTGCTTTTTCCTGCTCCTCTTAGCATGATAAAGAAGATTCAAAGAGAGTGAGATGCCAGCTCCTTTCATTCAGTCAGTAGCTTCAAACATTTCTGGTATATGAATAACATGATGTTTTTCAATGGCAAAAATCAATGAATATTGTAAATGCACAAACAGTAATTTCTCCGCATTGCAAGGTGCAATTCTGAAATTTTTTGCTTTTTCCTGCTCCTCTTAGCATGATAAACAAGATTCAAAGAGAGTGAGATGCCAGCTCCTTTCATTCAGTCAGTAGCTTCAATCATTTCTGGCCGTTTTTCATTGGCAAAAGTCAATGAATATTGTAAATGCACAAACAGTAATTTCTCCGCATTGCAAGGTGCAATTCTGAAATTTTTTGCTTTTTCCTGCTCCTCTTAGCATGATAAAGAAGATTCAAAGAGAGTGAGATGCCAGCTCCTTTCATTCAGTCAGTAGCTTCAAACATTTCTGGTATATGAATAACATGATATTTTTCAATGGCAAAAATCAATGAATATTGTAAATGCACAAACAGTAATTTCTCCGCATTGCAACGTGCAATTCTGAAATTTTTTGCTTTTTCCTGCTCCTCTTAGCATGATAAAGAAGATTCAAAGAGAGTGAGATGCCAGCTCCTTTCGTTCAGTCAGTAGCTTCAATCATTTCTGGACATTTTTCAATGGCAAAAATGATTGAATATTATAAATGCACAAACAGTAATTTCTCCGCATTGCAAGGTGCAATTCTGAAATTTTTTACTTTTTCCTGCTCCTCTTAGCATGATAAAGAAGATTCAAAGAGAGTGAGATGCCAGCTCCTTTCATTCAGTCAGTAGCTTCAATCATTTCTGGTATATGAATAACATGATGTTTTTCAATGGCAAAAATCAATGAATATTGTAAATGCACAAACAGTAATTTCTCCGCATTGCAAGGTGCAATTCTGAAATTTTTTGCTTTTTCCTGCTCCTCTTAGCATGATAAAGAAGATTCAAAGAGAGTGAGATGCCAGCTCCTTTCATTCAGTCAGTAGCTTCAATCATTTCTGGACGTTTTTCAATGGCAAAAATCAATGAATATTGTAAATGCACAAACAGTAATTTCTCCGCATTGCAAGGTGCAATTCTGAAATTTTTTGCTTTTTCCTGCTCCTCTTAGCATGATAAACAAGATTCAAAGAGAGTGAGATGCCAGCTCCTTTCATTCAGTCAGTAGCTTCAATCATTTCTGGACGTTTTTCAATGGCAAAAATCAATGAATATTGTAAATGCACAAACAGTAATTTCTCCGCATTGCAAGGTGCAATTCTGAAATTTTTTGCTTTTTCCTGCTCCTCTTAGCATGATAAAGAAGATTCAAAGAGAGTGAGATGCCAGCTCCTTTCATTCAGTCAGTAGCTTCAAACATTTCTGGTATATGAATAACATGATGTTTTTCAATGGCAAAAATCAATGAATATTGTAAATGCACAAACAGTAATTTCTCCGCATTGCAAGGTGCAATTCTGAAATTTTTTGCTTTTTCCTGCTCCTCTTAGCATGATAAAGAAGATTCAAAGAGAGTGAGATGCCAGCTCCTTTCATTCAGTCAGTAGCTTCAATCATTTCTGGACGTTTTTCAATTGCAAAAATCAATGAATATTGTAAATGCACAAACAGTAATTTCTCCGCATTGCAAGGTGCAATTCTGAAATTTTTTGCTTTTTCCTGCTCCTCTTAGCATGATAAAGACGATTCAAAGAGAATGAGATGCCAGCTACTTTCATTCAGTCAGTAGCTTCAATCATTTCTGGTATATGAATAACATGATGTTTTTCAATGGCAAAAATCAATGAATATTGTAAATGCACAAACAGTAATTTCTCCGCATTGCAAGGTGCAATTCTGAAATTTTTTGCTTTTTCCTGCTCCTCTTAGCATGATAAAGAAGATTCAAAGAGAGTGAGATGCCAGCTCCTTTCATTCAGTCAGTAGCTTCAATCATTTCTGGACGTTTTTCAATGGCAAAAATCAATGAATATTGTAAATGCACAAACAGTAATTTCTCCGCATTGCAAGGTGCAATTCTGAAATTTTTTGCTTTTTCCTGCTCCTCTTAGCATGATAAACAAGATTCAAAGAGAGTGAGATGCCAGCTCCTTTCATTCAGTCAGTAGCTTCAATCATTTCTGGACGTTTTTCAATGGCAAAAATCAATGAATATTGTAAATGCACAAACAGTAATTTCTCCGCATTGCAAGGTGCAATTCTGAAATTTTTTGCTTTTTCCTGCTCCTCTTAGCATGATAAAGAAGATTCAAAGAGAGTGAGATGCCAGCTCCTTTCATTCAGTCAGTAGCTTCAATCATTTCTGGCCGTTTTTCAATGGCAAAAGTCAATGAATATTGTAAATGCACAAACAGTAATTTCTCCGCATTGCAAGGTGCAATTCTGAAATTTTTTGCTTTTTCCTGCTCCTCTTAGCATGATAAAGAAGATTCAAAGAGAGTGAGATGCCAGCTCTTTTCATTCAGTCAGTAGCTTCAAACATTTCTGGTATATGAATAACATGATGTTTTTCAATGGCAAAAATCAATGAATATTGTAAATGCACAAACAGTAATTTCTCCGCATTGCAACGTGCAATTCTGAAATTTTTTGCTTTTTCCTGCTCCTCTTAGCATGATAAAGAAGATTCAAAGAGAGTGAGATGCCAGCTCCTTTCGTTCAGTCAGTAGCTTCAATCATTTCTGGACGTTTTTCAATGGCAAAAAACATTGAATATTATAAATGCACAAACAGAAATTTCTCCGCATTGCAAGGTGCAATTCTGAAATTTTTTACTTTTTCCTGCTCCTCTTAGCATGATAAAGAAGATTCAAAGAGAGTGAGATGCCAGCTCCTTTCATTCAGTCAGTAGCTTCAATCATTTCTGGTATATGAATAACATGATGTTTTTCAATGGCAAAAATCAATGAATATTGTAAATGCACAAACAGTAATTTCTCCGCATTGCAAGGTGCAATTCTGAAATTTTTTGCTTTTTCCTGCTCCTCTTAGCATGATAAAGAAGATTCAAAGAGAGTGAGATGCCAGCTCCTTTCATTCAGTCAGTAGCTTCAATCATTTCTGGACGTTTTTCAATGGCAAAAATCAATGAATATTGTAAGTGCACAAACAGTAATTTCTCCGCATTGCAAGGTGCAATTCTGAAATTTTTTGCTTTTTCCTGCTCCTCTTAGCATGGTAAACAAGATTCAAAGAGAGTGAGATGCCAGCTCCTTTCATTCAGTCAGTAGCTTCAATCATTTCTGGACATTTTTCAATGGCAAAAATCAATGAATATTGTAAATGCCCAAACAGTAATTTCTCCGCATTGCAAGGTGCAATTCTGAAATTTTTTACTTTTTCCTGCTCCTCTTAGCATGATAAAGAAGATTCAAAGAGAGTGAGATGCCAGCTCCTTTCATTCAGTCAGTAGCTTCAATCATTTCTGGTATATGAATAACATGATGTTTTTCAATAGCAAAAATCAATGAATATTGTAAATGCACAAACAGTAATTTCTCCGCATTGCAAGGTGCAATTCTGAAATTTTTTGCTTTTTCCTGCTCCTCTTAGCATGATAAAGAAGATTCAAAGAGAGTGAGATGCCAGCTCCTTTCATTCAGTCAGTAGCTTCAATCATTTCTGGACGTTTTTCAATGGCAAAAATGAATGAATATTGTAAATGCACAAACAGTAATTTCTCTGCATTGCAAGGTGCAATTCTGACATTTTTTGCTTTTTCCTGCTCCTTTTAGCATGATAAACAAGATTCTAAGAGAGTGAGATGCCAGCTCCTTTCATTCAGTCAGTAGCTTCAATCATTTCTGGACGTTTTTCAATGGCAAAAATCAATGAATATTGTAAATGCACAAACAGTAATTTCTCCGCATTGCAAGGTGCAATTCAGAAATTTTTTGCTTTTTCCTGCTCCTATTAGCATGATAAAGAAGATTCAAAGAGAGTGAGATGCCAGCTCCTTTCATTCAGTCAGTAGCTTCAATCGTTTCTGGTATATGAATAACATGATGTTTTTCAATGGCAAAAATCAATGAATATTGTAAATGCACAAACAGTAATTTCTCCGCATTGCAAGGTGCAATTCTGAAATTTTTTGCTTTTTAATGCTCCTCTTAGCATGATAAAGAAGATTCAAAGAGAGTGAGATGCCAGCTCCTTTCATTCAGTCAGTAGCTTCAATCATTTCTGGTATATGAATAACATGATGTTTTTCAATGGCAAAAATCAATGAATATTGTAAATGCACAAACAGTAATTTATCCGCATTGCAAGGTGCAATTCTGAAATTTTTTGCTTTTTCCTGCTCCTCTTAGCATGATAAAGAAGATTCAAAGAGAGTGAGATGCCAGCTCCTTTCATTCAGTCAGTAGCTTCAAACATTTCTGGTATATGAATAACATGATGTTTTTCCATGGCAAAAATCAATGAATATTGTAAATGAACAAACAGTAATTTCTCCGCATTGCAAGGTGCAATTCTGAAATTTTTTGCTTTTTCCTGCTCCTCTTAGCATGATAAAGAAGATTCAAAGAGAGTGAGATGCCAGCTCCTTTCATTCAGTCAGTAGCTTCAATCATTTCTGGACGTTTTTCAATGGCAAAAATCAATGAATATTGTAAATGCACAAAGAGTAATTTCTCCGCATTGCAAGGTGCAATTCTGAAATTTTTTGCTTTTTCCTGCTCCTCTTAGCATGATAAAGAAGATTCAAAGAGAGTGAGATGCCAGCTCCTTTCATTCAGTGAGTAGCTTCAATCATTTCTGGTATATGAATAACATGATGTTTTTCAATGGCAAAAATCAATGAATTTTGTAAATGCACAAACAGTAATTTCTCCGCATTGCAAGGTGCAATTCTGAAATTTTTTGCTTTTTCCTGCTCCTCTTAGCATGATAAAGAAGATTCAAAGAGAGTGAGATGCCAGCTCCTTTCATTCAGTCAGTAGCTTCAATCATTTCTGGACGTTTTTCAATGGCAAAAATCAATGAATATTGTAAATGCACAAACAGTAATTTCTCCGCATTGCAAGGTGCAATTCTGAATTTTTTTGCTTTTTCCTGCTCCTCTTAGCATGATAAAGAAGATTCAAAGAGAGTGAGATGCCAGCTCCTTTCATTCAGTCAGTAGCTTCAATCATTTCTGGTATATGAATAACATGATGTTTTTCAATGGCAAAAATCAATGAATTTTGTAAATGCACAAACAGTAATTTCTCCGCATTGCAAGGTGCAATTCTGAAATTTTTTGCTTTTTCCTGCTCCTCTTAGCATGATAAAGAAGATTCAAAGAGAGTGAGATGCCAGCTCCTTTCATTCAGTCAGTAGCTTCAATCATTTCTGGACGTTTTTCAATGGCAAAAATCAATGAATATTGTAAATGCACAAACAGTAATTTCTCCGCATTGCAAGGTGCAATTCTGAATTTTTTTGCTTTTTCCTGCTCCTCTTAGCATGATAAAGAAGATTCAAAGAGAGTGAGATGCCAGCTCCTTTCATTCAGTCAGTAGCTTCAATCATTTCTGGTATATGAATAAGATGATGTTTTTCAATGGCAAAAATCAATGAATATTGTAAATGCACAAACAGTAATTTCTCCGCATTGCAAGGTGCAATTCTGAAATTTTTTGCTTTTTCCTGCTCCTCTTAGCATGATAAAGAAGATTCAAAGAGAGTGAGATGCCAGCTCCTTTCATTCAGTCAGTAGCTTCAAACATTTCTGGTATATGAATAACATGATGTTTTTCAATGGCAAAAATCAATGAATATTGTAAATGCACAAACAGTAATTTCTCCGCATTGCAAGGTGCAATTCTGAAATTTTTTGCTTTTTCCTGCTCCTCTTAGCATGATAAACAAGATTCAAAGAGAGTGAGATGCCAGCTCCTTTCATTCAGTCAGTAGCTTCAATCATTTCTGGCCGTTTTTCATTGGCAAAAGTCAATGAATATTGTAAATGCACAAACAGTAATTTCTCCGCATTGCAAGGTGCAATTCTGAAATTTTTTGCTTTTTCCTGCTCCTCTTAGCATGATAAAGAAGATTCAAAGAGAGTGAGATGCCAGCTCCTTTCATTCAGTCAGTAGCTTCAAACATTTCTGGTATATGAATAACATGATATTTTTCAATGGCAAAAATCAATGAATATTGTAAATGCACAAACAGTAATTTCTCCGCATTGCAACGTGCAATTCTGAAATTTTTTGCTTTTTCCTGCTCCTCTTAGCATGATAAAGAAGATTCAAAGAGAGTGAGATGCCAGCTCCTTTCGTTCAGTCAGTAGCTTCAATCATTTCTGGACATTTTTCAATGGCAAAAATCATTGAATATTATAAATGCACAAACAGTAATTTCTCCGCATTGCAAGGTGCAATTCTGAAATTTTTTACTTTTTCCTGCTCCTCTTAGCATGATAAAGAAGATTCAAAGAGAGTGAGATGCCAGCTCCTTTCATTCAGTCAGTAGCTTCAATCATTTCTGGTATATGAATAACATGATGTTTTTCAATGGCAAAAATCAATGAATATTGTAAATGCACAAACAGTAATTTCTCCGCATTGCAAGGTGCAATTCTGAAATTTTTTGCTTTTTCCTGCTCCTCTTAGCATGATAAAGAAGATTCAAAGAGAGTGAGATGCCAGCTCCTTTCATTCAGTCAGTAGCTTCAATCATTTCTGGACGTTTTTCAATGGCAAAAATCAATGAATATTGTAAATGCACAAACAGTAATTTCTCCGCATTGCAAGGTGCAATTCTGAAATTTTTTGCTTTTTCCTGCTCCTCTTAGCATGATAAACAAGATTCAAAGAGAGTGAGATGCCAGCTCCTTTCATTCAGTCAGTAGCTTCAATCATTTCTGGACGTTTTTCAATGGCAAAAATCAATGAATATTGTAAATGCACAAACAGTAATTTCTCCGCATTGCAAGGTGCAATTCTGAAATTTTTTGCTTTTTCCTGCTCCTCTTAGCATGATAAAGAAGATTCAAAGAGAGTGAGATGCCAGCTCCTTTCATTCAGTCAGTAGCTTCAAACATTTCTATTATATGAATAACATGATGTTTTTCAATGGCAAAAATCAATGAATATTGTAAATGCACAAACAGTAATTTCTCCGCATTGCAAGGTGCAATTCTGAAATTTTTTGCTTTTTCCTGCTCCTCTTAGCATGATAAAGAAGATTCAAAGAGAGTGAGATGCCAGCTCCTTTCATTCAGTCAGTAGCTTCAATCATTTCTGGACGTTTTTCAATTGCAAAAATCAATGAATATTGTAAATGCACAAACAGTAATTTCTCCGCATTGCAAGGTGCAATTCTGAAATTTTTTGCTTTTTCCTGCTCCTCTTAGCATGATAAAGACGATTCAAAGAGAATGAGATGCCAGCTACTTTCATTCAGTCAGTAGCTTCAATCATTTCTGGTATATGAATAACATGATGTTTTTCAATGGCAAAAATCAATGAATATTGTAAATGCACAAACAGTAATTTCTCCGCATTGCAAGGTGCAATTCTGAAATTTTTTGCTTTTTCCTGCTCCTCTTAGCATGATAAAGAAGATTCAAAGAGAGTGAGATGCCAGCTCCTTTCATTCAGTCAGTAGCTTCAATCATTTCTGGACGTTTTTCAATGGCAAAAATCAATGAATATTGTAAATGCACAAACAGTAATTTCTCCGCATTGCAAGGTGCAATTCTGAAATTTTTTGCTTTTTCCTGCTCCTCTTAGCATGATAAACAAGATTCAAAGAGAGTGAGATGCCAGCTCCTTTCATTCAGTCAGTAGCTTCAATCATTTCTGGACGTTTTTCAATGGCAAAAATCAATGAATATTGTAAATGCACAAACAGTAATTTCTCCGCATTGCAAGGTGCAATTCTGAAATTTTTTGCTTTTTCCTGCTCCTCTTAGCATGATAAAGAAGATTCAAAGAGAGTGAGATGCCAGCTCCTTTCATTCAGTCAGTAGCTTCAATCATTTCTGGCCGTTTTTCAATGGCAAAAGTCAATGAATATTGTAAATGCACAAACAGTAATTTCTCCGCATTGCAAGGTGCAATTCTGAAATTTTTTGCTTTTTCCTGCTCCTCTTAGCATGATAAAGAAGATTCAAAGAGAGTGAGATGCCAGCTCTTTTCATTCAGTCAGTAGCTTCAAACATTTCTGGTATATGAATAACATGATGTTTTTCAATGGCAAAAATCAATGAATATTGTAAATGCACAAACAGTAATTTCTCCGCATTGCAACGTGCAATTCTGAAATTTTTTGCTTTTTCCTGCTCCTCTTAGCATGATAAAGAAGATTCAAAGAGAGTGAGATGCCAGCTCCTTTCGTTCAGTCAGTAGCTTCAATCATTTCTGGACGTTTTTCAATGGCAAAAAACATTGAATATTATAAATGCACAAACAGAAATTTCTCCGCATTGCAAGGTGCAATTCTGAAATTTTTTACTTTTTCCTGCTCCTCTTAGCATGATAAAGAAGATTCAAAGAGAGTGAGATGCCAGCTCCTTTCATTCAGTCAGTAGCTTCAATCATTTCTGGTATATGAATAACATGATGTTTTTCAATGGCAAAAATCAATGAATATTGTAAATGCACAAACAGTAATTTCTCCACATTGCAAGGTGCAATTCTGAAATTTTTTGCTTTTTCCTGCTCCTCTTAGCATGATAAATAAGATTCAAAGAGAGTGAGATGCCAGCTCCTTTCATTCAGTCAGTAGCTTCAATCATTTCTGGACGTTTTTCAATGGCAAAAATCAATGAATATTGTAAGTGCACAAACAGTAATTTCTCCGCATTGCAAGGTGCAATTCTGAAATTTTTTGCTTTTTCCTGCTCCTCTTAGCATGGTAAACAAGATTCAAAGAGAGTGAGATGCCAGCTCCTTTCATTCAGTCAGTAGCTTCAATCATTTCTGGACATTTTTCAATGGCAAAAATCAATGAATATTGTAAATGCACAAACAGTAATTTCTCCGCATTGCAAGGTGCAATTCTGAAATTTTTTACTTTTTCCTGCTCCTCTTAGCATGATAAAGAAGATTCAAAGAGAGTGAGATGCCAGCTCCTTTCATTCAGTCAGTAGCTTCAATCATTTCTGGTATATGAATAACATGATGTTTTTCAATAGCAAAAATCAATGAATATTGTAAATGCACAAACAGTAATTTCTCCGCATTGCAAGGTGCAATTCTGAAATTTTTTGCTTTTTCCTGCTCCTCTTAGCATGATAAAGAAGATTCAAAGAGAGTGAGATGCCAGCTCCTTTCATTCAGTCAGTAGCTTCAATCATTTCTGGACGTTTTTCAATGGCAAAAATGAATGAATATTGTAAATGCACAAACAGTAATTTCTCTGCATTGCAAGGTGCAATTCTGACATTTTTTGCTTTTTCCTGCTCCTTTTAGCATGATAAACAAGATTCTAAGAGAGTGAGATGCCAGCTCCTTTCATTCAGTCAGTAGCTTCAATCATTTCTGGACGTTTTTCAATGGCAAAAATCAATGAATATTGTAAATGCACAAACAGTAATTTCTCCGCATTGCAAGGTGCAATTCAGAAATTTTTTGCTTTTTCCTGCTCCTATTAGCATGATAAAGAAGATTCAAAGAGAGTGAGATGCCAGCTCCTTTCATTCAGTCAGTAGCTTCAATCGTTTCTGGTATATGAATAACATGATGTTTTTCAATGGCAAAAATCAATGAATATTGTAAATGCACAAACAGTAATTTCTCCGCATTGCAAGGTGCAATTCTGAAATTTTTTGCTTTTTCCTGCTCCTCTTAGCATGATAAAGAAGATTCAAAGAGAGTGAGATGCCAGCTCCTTTCATTCAGTCAGTAGCTTCAATCATTTCTGGTATATGAATAACATGATGTTTTTCAATGGCAAAAATCAATGAATATTGTAAATGCACAAACAGTAATTTATCCGCATTGCAAGGTGCAATTCTGAAATTTTTTGCTTTTTCCTGCTCCTCTTAGCATGATAAAGAAGATTCAAAGAGAGTGAGATGCCAGCTCCTTTCATTCAGTCAGTAGCTTCAAACATTTCTGGTATATGAATAACATGATGTTTTTCCATGGCAAAAATCAATGAATATTGTAAATGAACAAACAGTAATTTCTCCGCATTGCAAGGTGCAATTCTGAAATTTTTTGCTTTTTCCTGCTCCTCTTAGCATGATAAAGAAGATTCAAAGAGAGTGAGATGCCAGCTCCTTTCATTCAGTCAGTAGCTTCAATCATTTCTGGACGTTTTTCAATGGCAAAAATCAATGAATATTGTAAATGCACAAAGAGTAATTTCTCCGCATTGCAAGGTGCAATTCTGAAATTTTTTGCTTTTTCCTGCTCCTCTTAGCATGATAAAGAAGATTCAAAGAGAGTGAGATGCCAGCTCCTTTCATTCAGTGAGTAGCTTCAATCATTTCTGGTATATGAATAACATGATGTTTTTCAATGGCAAAAATCAATGAATTTTGTAAATGCACAAACAGTAATTTCTCCGCATTGCAAGGTGCAATTCTGAAATTTTTTGCTTTTTCCTGCTCCTCTTAGCATGATAAAGAAGATTCAAAGAGAGTGAGATGCCAGCTCCTTTCATTCAGTCAGTAGCTTCAATCATTTCTGGACGTTTTTCAATGGCAAAAATCAATGAATATTGTAAATGCACAAACAGTAATTTCTCCGCATTGCAAGGTGCAATTCTGAATTTTTTTGCTTTTTCCTGCTCCTCTTAGCATGATAAAGAAGATTCAAAGAGAGTGAGATGCCAGCTCCTTTCATTCAGTCAGTAGCTTCAATCATTTCTGGTATATGAATAACATGATGTTTTTCAATGGCAAAAATCAATGAATATTGTAAATGCACAAACAGTAATTTCTCCGCATTGCAAGGTGCAATTCTGAAATTTTTTGCTTTTTCCTGCTCCTCTTAGCATGATAAAGAAGATTCAAAGAGAGTGAGATGCCAGCTCCTTTCATTCAGTCAGTAGCTTCAAACATTTCTGGTATATGAATAACATGATGTTTTTCAATGGCAAAAATCAATGAATATTGTAAATGCACAAACAGTAATTTCTCCGCATTGCAAGGTGCAATTCTGAAATTTTTTGCTTTTTCCTGCTCCTCTTAGCATGATAAACAAGATTCAAAGAGAGTGAGATGCCAGCTCCTTTCATTCAGTCAGTAGCTTCAATCATTTCTGGACGTTTTTCAATGGCAAAAATCAATGAATATTGTAAATGCACAAACAGTAATTTCTCCGCATTGCAAGGTGCAATTCTGAAATTTTTTGCTTTTTCCTGCTCCTCTTAGCATGATAAAGAAGATTCAAAGAGAGTGAGATGCCAGCTCCTTTCATTCAGTCAGTAGCTTCAAACATTTCTGGTATATGAATAACATGATGTTTTTCAATGGCAAAAATCAATGAATATTGTAAATGCACAAACAGTAATTTCTCCGCATTGCAAGGTGCAATTCTGAAATTTTTTGCTTTTTCCTGCTCCTCTTAGCATGATAAACAAGATTCAAAGAGAGTGAGATGCCAGCTCCTTTCATTCAGTCAGTAGCTTCAATCATTTCTGGCCGTTTTTCATTGGCAAAAGTCAATGAATATTGTAAATGCACAAACAGTAATTTCTCCGCATTGCAAGGTGCAATTCTGAAATTTTTTGCTTTTTCCTGCTCCTCTTAGCATGATAAAGAAGATTCAAAGAGAGTGAGATGCCAGCTCCTTTCATTCAGTCAGTAGCTTCAAACATTTCTGGTATATGAATAACATGATATTTTTCAATGGCAAAAATCAATGAATATTGTAAATGCACAAACAGTAATTTCTCCGCATTGCAACGTGCAATTCTGAAATTTTTTGCTTTTTCCTGCTCCTCTTAGCATGATAAAGAAGATTCAAAGAGAGTGAGATGCCAGCTCCTTTCGTTCAGTCAGTAGCTTCAATCATTTCTGGACATTTTTCAATGGCAAAAATCATTGAATATTATAAATGCACAAACAGTAATTTCTCCGCATTGCAAGGTGCAATTCTGAAATTTTTTACTTTTTCCTGCTCCTCTTAGCATGATAAAGAAGATTCAAAGAGAGTGAGATGCCAGCTCCTTTCATTCAGTCAGTAGCTTCAATCATTTCTGGTATATGAATAACATGATGTTTTTCAATGGCAAAAATCAATGAATATTGTAAATGCACAAACAGTAATTTCTCCGCATTGCAAGGTGCAATTCTGAAATTTTTTGCTTTTTCCTGCTCCTCTTAGCATGATAAAGAAGATTCAAAGAGAGTGAGATGCCAGCTCCTTTCATTCAGTCAGTAGCTTCAATCATTTCTGGACGTTTTTCAATGGCAAAAATCAATGAATATTGTAAATGCACAAACAGTAATTTCTCCGCATTGCAAGGTGCAATTCTGAAATTTTTTGCTTTTTCCTGCTCCTCTTAGCATGATAAACAAGATTCAAAGAGAGTGAGATGCCAGCTCCTTTCATTCAGTCAGTAGCTTCAATCATTTCTGGACGTTTTTCAATGGCAAAAATCAATGAATATTGTAAATGCACAAACAGTAATTTCTCCGCATTGCAAGGTGCAATTCTGAAATTTTTTGCTTTTTCCTGCTCCTCTTAGCATGATAAAGAAGATTCAAAGAGAGTGAGATGCCAGCTCCTTTCATTCAGTCAGTAGCTTCAAACATTTCTATTATATGAATAACATGATGTTTTTCAATGGCAAAAATCAATGAATATTGTAAATGCACAAACAGTAATTTCTCCGCATTGCAAGGTGCAATTCTGAAATTTTTTGCTTTTTCCTGCTCCTCTTAGCATGATAAAGAAGATTCAAAGAGAGTGAGATGCCAGCTCCTTTCATTCAGTCAGTAGCTTCAATCATTTCTGGACGTTTTTCAATTGCAAAAATCAATGAATATTGTAAATGCACAAACAGTAATTTCTCCGCATTGCAAGGTGCAATTCTGAAATTTTTTGCTTTTTCCTGCTCCTCTTAGCATGATAAAGACGATTCAAAGAGAATGAGATGCCAGCTACTTTCATTCAGTCAGTAGCTTCAATCATTTCTGGTATATGAATAACATGATGTTTTTCAATGGCAAAAATCAATGAATATTGTAAATGCACAAACAGTAATTTCTCCGCATTGCAAGGTGCAATTCTGAAATTTTTTGCTTTTTCCTGCTCCTCTTAGCATGATAAAGAAGATTCAAAGAGAGTGAGATGCCAGCTCCTTTCATTCAGTCAGTAGCTTCAATCATTTCTGGACGTTTTTCAATGGCAAAAATCAATGAATATTGTAAATGCACAAACAGTAATTTCTCCGCATTGCAAGGTGCAATTCTGAAATTTTTTGCTTTTTCCTGCTCCTCTTAGCATGATAAACAAGATTCAAAGAGAGTGAGATGCCAGCTCCTTTCATTCAGTCAGTAGCTTCAATCATTTCTGGACGTTTTTCAATGGCAAAAATCAATGAATATTGTAAATGCACAAACAGTAATTTCTCCGCATTGCAAGGTGCAATTCTGAAATTTTTTGCTTTTTCCTGCTCCTCTTAGCATGATAAAGAAGATTCAAAGAGAGTGAGATGCCAGCTCCTTTCATTCAGTCAGTAGCTTCAATCATTTCTGGCCGTTTTTCAATGGCAAAAGTCAATGAATATTGTAAATGCACAAACAGTAATTTCTCCGCATTGCAAGGTGCAATTCTGAAATTTTTTGCTTTTTCCTGCTCCTCTTAGCATGATAAAGAAGATTCAAAGAGAGTGAGATGCCAGCTCTTTTCATTCAGTCAGTAGCTTCAAACATTTCTGGTATATGAATAACATGATGTTTTTCAATGGCAAAAATCAATGAATATTGTAAATGCACAAACAGTAATTTCTCCGCATTGCAACGTGCAATTCTGAAATTTTTTGCTTTTTCCTGCTCCTCTTAGCATGATAAAGAAGATTCAAAGAGAGTGAGATGCCAGCTCCTTTCGTTCAGTCAGTAGCTTCAATCATTTCTGGACGTTTTTCAATGGCAAAAAACATTGAATATTATAAATGCACAAACAGAAATTTCTCCGCATTGCAAGGTGCAATTCTGAAATTTTTTACTTTTTCCTGCTCCTCTTAGCATGATAAAGAAGATTCAAAGAGAGTGAGATGCCAGCTCCTTTCATTCAGTCAGTAGCTTCAATCATTTCTGGTATATGAATAACATGATGTTTTTCAATGGCAAAAATCAATGAATATTGTAAATGCACAAACAGTAATTTCTCCACATTGCAAGGTGCAATTCTGAAATTTTTTGCTTTTTCCTGCTCCTCTTAGCATGATAAATAAGATTCAAAGAGAGTGAGATGCCAGCTCCTTTCATTCAGTCAGTAGCTTCAATCATTTCTGGACGTTTTTCAATGGCAAAAATCAATGAATATTGTAAGTGCACAAACAGTAATTTCTCCGCATTGCAAGGTGCAATTCTGAAATTTTTTGCTTTTTCCTGCTCCTCTTAGCATGGTAAACAAGATTCAAAGAGAGTGAGATGCCAGCTCCTTTCATTCAGTCAGTAGCTTCAATCATTTCTGGACATTTTTCAATGGCAAAAATCAATGAATATTGTAAATGCACAAACAGTAATTTCTCCGCATTGCAAGGTGCAATTCTGAAATTTTTTACTTTTTCCTGCTCCTCTTAGCATGATAAAGAAGATTCAAAGAGAGTGAGATGCCAGCTCCTTTCATTCAGTCAGTAGCTTCAATCATTTCTGGTATATGAATAACATGATGTTTTTCAATAGCAAAAATCAATGAATATTGTAAATGCACAAACAGTAATTTCTCCGCATTGCAAGGTGCAATTCTGAAATTTTTTGCTTTTTCCTGCTCCTCTTAGCATGATAAAGAAGATTCAAAGAGAGTGAGATGCCAGCTCCTTTCATTCAGTCAGTAGCTTCAATCATTTCTGGACGTTTTTCAATGGCAAAAATGAATGAATATTGTAAATGCACAAACAGTAATTTCTCTGCATTGCAAGGTGCAATTCTGACATTTTTTGCTTTTTCCTGCTCCTTTTAGCATGATAAACAAGATTCTAAGAGAGTGAGATGCCAGCTCCTTTCATTCAGTCAGTAGCTTCAATCATTTCTGGACGTTTTTCAATGGCAAAAATCAATGAATATTGTAAATGCACAAACAGTAATTTCTCCGCATTGCAAGGTGCAATTCAGAAATTTTTTGCTTTTTCCTGCTCCTATTAGCATGATAAAGAAGATTCAAAGAGAGTGAGATGCCAGCTCCTTTCATTCAGTCAGTAGCTTCAATCGTTTCTGGTATATGAATAACATGATGTTTTTCAATGGCAAAAATCAATGAATATTGTAAATGCACAAACAGTAATTTCTCCGCATTGCAAGGTGCAATTCTGAAATTTTTTGCTTTTTCCTGCTCCTCTTAGCATGATAAAGAAGATTCAAAGAGAGTGAGATGCCAGCTCCTTTCATTCAGTCAGTAGCTTCAATCATTTCTGGTATATGAATAACATGATGTTTTTCAATGGCAAAAATCAATGAATATTGTAAATGCACAAACAGTAATTTATCCGCATTGCAAGGTGCAATTCTGAAATTTTTTGCTTTTTCCTGCTCCTCTTAGCATGATAAAGAAGATTCAAAGAGAGTGAGATGCCAGCTCCTTTCATTCAGTCAGTAGCTTCAAACATTTCTGGTATATGAATAACATGATGTTTTTCCATGGCAAAAATCAATGAATATTGTAAATGAACAAACAGTAATTTCTCCGCATTGCAAGGTGCAATTCTGAAATTTTTTGCTTTTTCCTGCTCCTCTTAGCATGATAAAGAAGATTCAAAGAGAGTGAGATGCCAGCTCCTTTCATTCAGTCAGTAGCTTCAATCATTTCTGGACGTTTTTCAATGGCAAAAATCAATGAATATTGTAAATGCACAAAGAGTAATTTCTCCGCATTGCAAGGTGCAATTCTGAAATTTTTTGCTTTTTCCTGCTCCTCTTAGCATGATAAAGAAGATTCAAAGAGAGTGAGATGCCAGCTCCTTTCATTCAGTGAGTAGCTTCAATCATTTCTGGTATATGAATAACATGATGTTTTTCAATGGCAAAAATCAATGAATTTTGTAAATGCACAAACAGTAATTTCTCCGCATTGCAAGGTGCAATTCTGAAATTTTTTGCTTTTTCCTGCTCCTCTTAGCATGATAAAGAAGATTCAAAGAGAGTGAGATGCCAGCTCCTTTCATTCAGTCAGTAGCTTCAATCATTTCTGGACGTTTTTCAATGGCAAAAATCAATGAATATTGTAAATGCACAAACAGTAATTTCTCCGCATTGCAAGGTGCAATTCTGAATTTTTTTGCTTTTTCCTGCTCCTCTTAGCATGATAAAGAAGATTCAAAGAGAGTGAGATGCCAGCTCCTTTCATTCAGTCAGTAGCTTCAATCATTTCTGGTATATGAATAACATGATGTTTTTCAATGGCAAAAATCAATGAATATTGTAAATGCACAAACAGTAATTTCTCCGCATTGCAAGGTGCAATTCTGAAATTTTTTGCTTTTTCCTGCTCCTCTTAGCATGATAAAGAAGATTCAAAGAGAGTGAGATGCCAGCTCCTTTCATTCAGTCAGTAGCTTCAAACATTTCTGGTATATGAATAACATGATGTTTTTCAATGGCAAAAATCAATGAATATTGTAAATGCACAAACAGTAATTTCTCCGCATTGCAAGGTGCAATTCTGAAATTTTTTGCTTTTTCCTGCTCCTCTTAGCATGATAAACAAGATTCAAAGAGAGTGAGATGCCAGCTCCTTTCATTCAGTCAGTAGCTTCAATCATTTCTGGACGTTTTTCAATGGCAAAAATCAATGAATATTGTAAATGCACAAACAGTAATTTCTCCGCATTGCAAGGTGCAATTCTGAAATTTTTTGCTTTTTCCTGCTCCTCTTAGCATGATAAAGAAGATTCAAAGAGAGTGAGATGCCAGCTCCTTTCATTCAGTCAGTAGCTTCAATCATTTCTGGCCGTTTTTCAATGGCAAAAGTCAATGAATATTGTAAATGCACAAACAGTAATTTCTCCGCATTGCAAGGTGCAATTCTGAAATTTTTTGCTTTTTCCTGCTCCTCTTAGCATGATAAAGAAGATTCAAAGAGAGTGAGATGCCAGCTCCTTTCATTCAGTCAGTAGCTTCAAACATTTCTGGTATATGAATAACATGATGTTTTTCAATGGCAAAAATCAATGAATATTGTAAATGCACAAACAGTAATTTCTCCGCATTGCAACGTGCAATTTTGAAATTTTTTGCTTTTTCCTGCTCCTCTTAGCATGATAAAGAAGATTCAAAGAGAGTGAGATGCCAGCTCCTTTCGTTCAGTCAGTAGCTTCAATCATTTCTGGACATTTTTCAATGGCAAAAATCATTGAATATTATAAATGCACAAACAGTAATTTCTCCGCATTGCAAGGTGCAATTCTGAAATTTTTTACTTTTTCCTGCTCCTCTTAGCATGATAAAGAAGATTCAAAGAGAGTGAGATGCCAGCTCCTTTCATTCAGTCAGTAGCTTCAATCATTTCTGGTATATGAATAACATGATGTTTTTCAATGGCAAAAATCAATGAATATTGTAAATGCACAAACAGTAATTTCTCCGCATTGCAAGGTGCAATTCTGAAATTTTTTGCTTTCTCCTGCTCCTCTTAGCATGATAAAGAAGATTCAAAGAGAGTGAGATGCCAGCTCCTTTCATTCAGTCAGTAGCTTCAATCATTTCTGGACGTTTTTCAATGGCAAAAATCAATGAATATTGTAAATGCACAAACAGTAATTTCTCCGCATTGCAAGGTGCAATTCTGAAATTTTTTGCTTTTTCCTGCTCCTCTTAGCATGATAAACAAGATTCAAAGAGAGTGAGATGCCAGCTCCTTTCATTCAGTCAGTAGCTTCAATCATTTCTGGACGTTTTTCAATGGCAAAAATCAATGAATATTGTAAATGCACAAACAGTAATTTCTCCGCATTGCAAGGTGCAATTCTGAAATTTTTTGCTTTTTCCAGCTCCTCTTAGCATGATAAAGAAGATTCAAAGAGAGTGAGATGCCAGCTCCTTTCATTCAGTCAGTAGCTTCAAACATTTCTGGTATATGAATAACATGATGTTTTTCAATGGCAAAAATCAATGAATATTGTAAATGCACAAACAGTAATTTCTCCGCATTGCAAGGTGCAATTCTGAAATTTTTTGCTTTTTCCTGCTCCTCTTAGCATGATAAAGAAGATTCAAAGAGAGTGAGATGCCAGCTCCTTTCATTCAGTCAGTAGCTTCAATCATTTCTGGACGTTTTTCAATTGCAAAAATCAATGAATATTGTAAATGCACAAACAGTAATTTCTCCGCATTGCAAGGTGCAATTCTGAAATTTTTTGCTTTTTCCTGCTCCTCTTAGCATGATAAAGACGATTCAAAGAGAGTGAGATGCCAGCTACTTTCATTCAGTCAGTAGCTTCAATCATTTCTGGTATATGAATAACATGATGTTTTTCAATGGCAAAAATCAATGAATATTGTAAATGCACAAACAGTAATTTCTCCGCATTGCAAGGTGAAATTCTGAAATTTTTTGCTTTTTCCTGCTCCTCTTAGCATGATAAAGAAGATTCAAAGAGAGTGAGATGCCAGCTCCTTTCATTCAGTCAGTAGATTCAATCATTTCTGGACGTTTTTCAATGGCAAAAATCAATGAATATTGTAAATGCACAAACAGTAATTTCTCCGCATTGCAAGGTGTAATTCTGAAATTTTTTGCTTTTTCCTGCTCCTCTTAGCATGATAAACAAGATTCAAAGAGAGTGAGATGCCAGCTCCTTTCATTCAGTCAGTAGCTTCAATCATTTCTGGACGTTTTTCAATGGCAAAAATCAATGAATATTGTAAATGCACAAACAGTAATTTCTCCGCATTGCAAGGTGCAATTCTGAAATTTTTTGCTTTTTCCTGCTCCTCTTAGCATGATAAAGAAGATTCAAAGAGAGTGAGATGCCAGCTCCTTTCATTCAGTCAGTAGCTTCAATCATTTCTGGCCGTTTTTCAATGGCAAAAGTCAATGAATATTGTAAATGCACAAACAGTAATTTCTCCGCATTGCAAGGTGCAATTCTGAAATTTTTTGCTTTTTCCTGCTCCTCTTAGCATGATAAAGAAGATTCAAAGAGAGTGAGATGCCAGCTCCTTTCATTCAGTCAGTAGCTTCAAACATTTCTGGTATATGAATAACATGATGTTTTTCAATGGCAAAAATCAATGAATATTGTAAATGCACAAACAGTAATTTCTCCGCATTGCAACGTGCAATTCTGAAATTTTTTGCTTTTTCCTGCTCCTCTTAGCATGATAAAGAAGATTCAAAGAGAGTGAGATGCCAGCTCCTTTCGTTCAGTCAGTAGCTTCAATCATTTCTGGACGTTTTTCAATGGCAAAAATCATTGAATATTATAAATGCACAAACAGTAATTTCTCCGCATTGCAAGGTGCAATTCTGAAATTTTTTACTTTTTCCTGCTCCTCTTAGCATGATAAAGAAGATTCAAAGAGAGTGAGATGCCAGCTCCTTTCATTCAGTCAGTAGCTTCAATCATTTCTGGTATATGAATAACATGATGTTTTTCAATGGCAAAAATCAATGAATATTGTAAATGCACAAACAGTAATTTCTCCGCATTGCAAGGTGCAATTCTGAAATTTTTTGCTTTTTCCTGCTCCTCTTAGCATGATAAAGAAGATTCAAAGAGAGTGAGATGCCAGCTCCTTTCATTCAGTCAGTAGCTTCAATCATTTCTGGACGTTTTTCAATGGCAAAAATCAATGAATATTGTAAATGCACAAACAGTAATTTCTCCGCATTGCAAGGTGCAATTCTGAAATTTTTTGCTTTTTCCTGCTCCTCTTAGCATGATAAACAAGATTCAAAGAGAGTGAGATGCCAGCTCCTTTCATTCAGTCAGTAGCTTCAATCATTTCTGGACGTTTTTCAATGGCAAAAATCAATGAATATTGTAAATGCACAAACAGTAATTTCTCCGCATTGCAAGGTGCAATTCTGAAATTTTTTGCTTTTTCCTGCTCCTCTTAGCATGATAAAGAAGATTCAAAGAGAGTGAGATGCCAGCTCCTTTCATTCAGTCAGTAGCTTCAAACATTTCTGGTATATGAATAACATGATGTTTTTCAATGGCAAAAATCAATGAATATTGTAAATGCACAAACAGTAATTTCTCCGCATTGCAAGGTGCAATTCTGAAATTTTTTGCTTTTTCCTGCTCCTCTTAGCATGATAAAGAAGATTCAAAGAGAGTGAGATGCCAGCTCCTTTCATTCAGTCAGTAGCTTCAATCATTTCTGGACGTTTTTCAATTGCAAAAATCAATGAATATTGTAAATGCACAAACAGTAATTTCTACGCATTGCAAGGTGCAATTCTGAAATTTTTTGCTTTTTCCTGCTCCTCTTAGCATGATAAAGACGATTCAAAGAGAGTGAGATGCCAGCTACTTTCATTCAGTCAGTAGCTTCAATCATTTCTGGTATATGAATAACATGATGTTTTTCAATGGCAAAAATCAATGAATATTGTAAATGCACAAACAGTAATTTATCCGCATTGCAAGGTGCAATTCTGAAATTTTTTGCTTTTTCCTGCTCCTCTTAGCATGATAAAGAAGATTCAAAGAGAGTGAGATGCCAGCTCCTTTCATTCAGTCAGTAGCTTCAAACATTTCTGGTATATGAATAACATGATGTTTTTCAATGGCAAAAATCAATGAATATTGTAATTGCACAAACAGTAATTTCTCCGCATTGCAAGGTGCAATTCTGAAATTTTTTGATTTTTCCTGCTCCTCTTAGCATGATAAAGAAGATTCAAAGAGAGTGAGATGCCAGCTCCTTTCATTCAGTCAGTAGCTTCAATCATTTCTGGACGTTTTTCAATGGCAAAAATCAATGAATATTGTAAATGCACAAACAGTAATTTCTCCGCATTGCAAGGTGCAATTCTGAAATTTTTTGCTTTTTCCTGCTCCTCTTAGCATGATAAAGAAGATTCAAAGAGAGTGAGATGCCAGCTCCTTTCATTCAGTCAGTAGCTTCAATCATTTCTGGTATATGAATAACATGATGTTTTTCAATGGCAAAAATCAATGAATTTTGTAAATGCACAAACAGTAATTTCTCCGCATTGCAAGGTGCAATTCTGAAATTTTTTGCTTTTTCCTGCTCCTCTTAGCATGATAAAGAAGATTCAAAGAGAGTGAGATGCCAGCTCCTTTCATTCAGTCAGTAGCTTCAATCATTTCTGGACGTTTTTCAATGGCAAAAATCAATGAATATTGTAAATGCACAAACAGTAATTTCTCCGCATTGCAAGGTGCAATTCTGAAATTTTTTGCTTTTTCCTGCTCCTCTTAGCATGATAAAGAAGATTCAAAGATAGTGAGATGCCAGCTCCTTTCATTCAGTCAGTAGCTTCAATCATTTCTGGTATATGAATAACATGATGTTTTTCAATGGCAAAAATCAATGAATATTGTAAATGCACAAACAGTAATTTCTCCGCATTGCAAGGTGCAATTCTGAAATTTTTTGCTTTTTCCTGCTCCTCTTAGCATGATAAAGAAGATTCAAAGAGAGTGAGATGCCAGCTCCTTTCATTCAGTCAGTAGCTTCAATCATTTCTGGACGTTTTTCAATGGCAAAAATCAATGAATATTGTAAATGCACAAACAGTAATTTCTCCGCATTGCAAGGTGCAATTCTGAAATTTTTTGCTTTTTCCTGCTCCTCTTAGCATGATAAACAAGATTCAAAGAGAGTGAGATGACAGCTCCTTTCATTCAGTCAGTAGCTTCAATCATTTCTGGACATTTTTCAATGGCAAAAATCAATGAATATTGTAAATGCACAAACAGTAATTTCTCCGCATTGCAAGGTGCAATTCTGAAATTTTTTACTTTTTCCTGCTCCTCTTAGCATGATAAAGAAGATTCAAAGAGAGTGAGATGCCAGCTCCTTTCATTCAGTCAGTAGCTTCAATCATTTCTGGTATATGAATAACATGATGTTTTTCAATAGCAAAAATCAATGAATATTGTAAATGCACAAACAGTAATTTCTCCGCATTGCAAGGTGCAATTCTGAAATTTTTTGCTTTTTCCTGCTCCTCTTAGCATGATAAAGAAGATTCAAAGAGAGTGAGATGCCAGCTCCTTTCATTCAGTCAGTAGCTTCAATCATTTCTGGACGTTTTTCAATGGCAAAAATCAATGAATATTGTAAATGCACAAACAGTAATTTCTCTGCATTGCAAGGTGCAATTCTGACATTTTTTGCTTTTTCCTGCTCCTTTTAGCATGATAAACAAGATTCTAAGAGAGTGAGATGCCAGCTCCTTTCATTCAGTCAGTAGCTTCAATCATTTCTGGACGTTTTTCAATGGCAAAAATCAATGAATATTGTAAATGCACAAACAGTAATTTCTCCGCATTGCAAGGTGCAATTCAGAAATTTTTTGCTTTTTCCTGCTCCTATTAGCATGATAAAGAAGATTCAAAGAGAGTGAGATGCCAGCTCCTTTCATTCAGTCAGTAGCTTCAATCGTTTCTGGTATATGAATAACATGATGTTTTTCAATGGCAAAAATCAATGAATATTGTAAATGCACAAACAGTAATTTCTCCGCATTGCAAGGTGCAATTCTGAAATTTTTTGCTTTTTCCTGCTCCTCTTAGCATGATAAAGAAGATTCAAAGAGAGTGAGATGCCAGCTCCTTTCATTCAGTCAGTAGCTTCAATCATTTCTGGTATATGAATAACATGATGTTTTTCAATGGCAAAAATCAATGAATATTGTAAATGCACAAACAGTAATTTATCCGCATTGCAAGGTGCAATTCTGAAATTTTTTGCTTTTTCCTGCTCCTCTTAGCATGATAAAGAAGATTCAAAGAGAGTGAGATGCCAGCTCCTTTCATTCAGTCAGTAGCTTCAAACATTTCTGGTATATGAATAACATGATGTTTTTCCATGGCAAAAATCAATGAATATTGTAAATGAACAAACAGTAATTTCTCCGCATTGCAAGGTGCAATTCTGAAATTTTTTGCTTTTTCCTGCTCCTCTTAGCATGATAAAGAAGATTCAAAGAGAGTGAGATGCCAGCTCCTTTCATTCAGTCAGTAGCTTCAATCATTTCTGGACGTTTTTCAATGGCAAAAATCAATGAATATTGTAAATGCACAAAGAGTAATTTCTCCGCATTGCAAGGTGCAATTCTGAAATTTTTTGCTTTTTCCTGCTCCTCTTAGCATGATAAAGAAGATTCAAAGAGAGTGAGATGCCAGCTCCTTTCATTCAGTGAGTAGCTTCAATCATTTCTGGTATATGAATAACATGATGTTTTTCAATGGCAAAAATCAATGAATTTTGTAAATGCACAAACAGGAATTTCTCCGCATTGCAAGGTGCAATTCTGAAATTTTTTGCTTTTTCCTGCTCCTCTTAGCATGATAAAGAAGATTCAAAGAGAGTGAGATGCCAGCTCCTTTCATTCAGTCAGTAGCTTCAATCATTTCTGGACGTTTTTCAATGGCAAAAATCAATGAATATTGTAAATGCACAAGCAGTAATTTCTCCGCATTGCAAGGTGCAATTCTGAATTTTTTTGCTTTTTCCTGCTCCTCTTAGCATGATAAAGAAGATTCAAAGAGAGTGAGATGCCAGCTCCTTTCATTCAGTCAGTAGCTTCAATCATTTCTGGTATATGAATAACATGATGTTTTTCAATGGCAAAAATCAATGAATATTGTAAATGCACAAACAGTAATTTCTCCGCATTGCAAGGTGCAATTCTGAAATTTTTTGCTTTTTCCTGCTCCTCTTAGCATGATAAAGAAGATTCAAAGAGAGTGAGATGCCAGCTCCTTTCATTCAGTCACTAGCTTCAAACATTTCTGGTATATGAATAACATGATGTTTTTCAATGGCAAAAATCAATGAATATTGTAAATGCACAAACAGTAATTTCTCCGCATTGCAAGGTGCAATTCTGAAATTTTTTGCTTTTTCCTGCTCCTCTTAGCATGATAAACAAGATTCAAAGAGAGTGAGATGCCAGCTCCTTTCATTCAGTCAGTAGCTTCAATCATTTCTGGACGTTTTTCAATGGCAAAAATCAATGAATATTGTAAATGCACAAACAGTAATTTCTCCGCATTGCAAGGTGCAATTCTGAAATTTTTTGCTTTTTCCTGCTCCTCTTAGCATGATAAAGAAGATTCAAAGAGAGTGAGATGCCAGCTCCTTTCATTCAGTCAGTAGCTTCAATCATTTCTGGCCGTTTTTCAATGGCAAAAGTCAATGAATATTGTAAATGCACAAACAGTAATTTCTCCGCATTGCAAGGTGCAATTCTGAAATTTTTTGCTTTTTCCTGCTCCTCTTAGCATGATAAAGAAGATTCAAAGAGAGTGAGATGCCAGCTCCTTTCATTCAGTCAGTAGCTTCAAACATTTCTGGTATATGAATAACATGATGTTTTTCAATGGCAAAAATCAATGAATATTGTAAATGCACAAACAGTAATTTCTCCGCATTGCAACGTGCAATTTTGAAATTTTTTGCTTTTTCCTGCTCCTCTTAGCATGATAAAGAAGATTCAAAGAGAGTGAGATGCCAGCTCCTTTCGTTCAGTCAGTAGCTTCAATCATTTCTGGACATTTTTCAATGGCAAAAATCATTGAATATTATAAATGCACAAACAGTAATTTCTCCGCATTGCAAGGTGCAATTCTGAAATTTTTTACTTTTTCCTGCTCCTCTTAGCATGATAAAGAAGATTCAAAGAGAGTGAGATGCCAGCTCCTTTCATTCAGTCAGTAGCTTCAATCATTTCTGGTATATGAATAACATGATGTTTTTCAATGGCAAAAATCAATGAATATTGTAAATGCACAAACAGTAATTTCTCCGCATTGCAAGGTGCAATTCTGAAATTTTTTGCTTTTTCCTGCTCCTCTTAGCATGATAAAGAAGATTCAAAGAGAGTGAGATGCCAGCTCCTTTCATTCAGTCAGTAGCTTCAATCATTTCTGGACGTTTTTCAATGGCAAAAATCAATGAATATTGTAAATGCACAAACAGTAATTTCTCCGCATTGCAAGGTGCAATTCTGAAATTTTTTGCTTTTTCCTGCTCCTCTTAGCATGATAAACAAGATTCAAAGAGAGTGAGATGACAGCTCCTTTCATTCAGTCAGTAGCTTCAATCATTTCTGGACATTTTTCAATGGCAAAAATCAATGAATATTGTAAATGCACAAACAGTAATTTCTCCGCATTGCAAGGTGCAATTCTGAAATTTTTTACTTTTTCCTGCTCCTCTTAGCATGATAAAGAAGATTCAAAGAGAGTGAGATGCCAGCTCCTTTCATTCAGTCAGTAGCTTCAATCATTTCTGGTATATGAATAACATGATGTTTTTCAATAGCAAAAATCAATGAATATTGTAAATGCACAAACAGTAATTTCTCCGCATTGCAAGGTGCAATTCTGAAATTTTTTGCTTTTTCCTGCTCCTCTTAGCATGATAAAGAAGATTCAAAGAGAGTGAGATGCCAGCTCCTTTCATTCAGTCAGTAGCTTCAATCATTTCTGGACGTTTTTCAATGGCAAAAATCAATGAATATTGTAAATGCACAAACAGTAATTTCTCTGCATTGCAAGGTGCAATTCTGACATTTTTTGCTTTTTCCTGCTCCTTTTAGCATGATAAACAAGATTCTAAGAGAGTGAGATGCCAGCTCCTTTCATTCAGTCAGTAGCTTCAATCATTTCTGGACGTTTTTCAATGGCAAAAATCAATGAATATTGTAAATGCACAAACAGTAATTTCTCCGCATTGCAAGGTGCAATTCAGAAATTTTTTGCTTTTTCCTGCTCCTATTAGCATGATAAAGAAGATTCAAAGAGAGTGAGATGCCAGCTCCTTTCATTCAGTCAGTAGCTTCAATCGTTTCTGGTATATGAATAACATGATGTTTTTCAATGGCAAAAATCAATGAATATTGTAAATGCACAAACAGTAATTTCTCCGCATTGCAAGGTGCAATTCTGAAATTTTTTGCTTTTTCCTGCTCCTCTTAGCATGATAAAGAAGATTCAAAGAGAGTGAGATGCCAGCTCCTTTCATTCAGTCAGTAGCTTCAATCATTTCTGGTATATGAATAACATGATGTTTTTCAATGGCAAAAATCAATGAATATTGTAAATGCACAAACAGTAATTTATCCGCATTGCAAGGTGCAATTCTGAAATTTTTTGCTTTTTCCTGCTCCTCTTAGCATGATAAAGAAGATTCAAAGAGAGTGAGATGCCAGCTCCTTTCATTCAGTCAGTAGCTTCAAACATTTCTGGTATATGAATAACATGATGTTTTTCCATGGCAAAAATCAATGAATATTGTAAATGAACAAACAGTAATTTCTCCGCATTGCAAGGTGCAATTCTGAAATTTTTTGCTTTTTCCTGCTCCTCTTAGCATGATAAAGAAGATTCAAAGAGAGTGAGATGCCAGCTCCTTTCATTCAGTCAGTAGCTTCAATCATTTCTGGACGTTTTTCAATGGCAAAAATCAATGAATATTGTAAATGCACAAAGAGTAATTTCTCCGCATTGCAAGGTGCAATTCTGAAATTTTTTGCTTTTTCCTGCTCCTCTTAGCATGATAAAGAAGATTCAAAGAGAGTGAGATGCCAGCTCCTTTCATTCAGTGAGTAGCTTCAATCATTTCTGGTATATGAATAACATGATGTTTTTCAATGGCAAAAATCAATGAATTTTGTAAATGCACAAACAGTAATTTCTCCGCATTGCAAGGTGCAATTCTGAAATTTTTTGCTTTTTCCTGCTCCTCTTAGCATGATAAAGAAGATTCAAAGAGAGTGAGATGCCAGCTCCTTTCATTCAGTCAGTAGCTTCAATCATTTCTGGACGTTTTTCAATGGCAAAAATCAATGAATATTGTAAATGCACAAACAGTAATTTCTCCGCATTGCAAGGTGCAATTCTGAATTTTTTTGCTTTTTCCTGCTCCTCTTAGCATGATAAAGAAGATTCAAAGAGAGTGAGATGCCAGCTCCTTTCATTCAGTCAGTAGCTTCAATCATTTCTGGTATATGAATAACATGATGTTTTTCAATGGCAAAAATCAATGAATATTGTAAATGCACAAACAGTAATTTCTCCGCATTGCAAGGTGCAATTCTGAAATTTTTTGCTTTTTCCTGCTCCTCTTAGCATGATAAAGAAGATTCAAAGAGAGTGAGATGCCAGCTCCTTTCATTCAGTCACTAGCTTCAAACATTTCTGGTATATGAATAACATGATGTTTTTCAATGGCAAAAATCAATGAATATTGTAAATGCACAAACAGTAATTTCTCCGCATTGCAAGGTGCAATTCTGAAATTTTTTGCTTTTTCCTGCTCCTCTTAGCATGATAAACAAGATTCAAAGAGAGTGAGATGCCAGCTCCTTTCATTCAGTCAGTAGCTTCAATCATTTCTGGACGTTTTTCAATGGCAAAAATCAATGAATATTGTAAATGCACAAACAGTAATTTCTCCGCATTGCAAGGTGCAATTCTGAAATTTTTTGCTTTTTCCTGCTCCTCTTAGCATGATAAAGAAGATTCAAAGAGAGTGAGATGCCAGCTCCTTTCATTCAGTCAGTAGCTTCAATCATTTCTGGCCGTTTTTCAATGGCAAAAGTCAATGAATATTGTAAATGCACAAACAGTAATTTCTCCGCATTGCAAGGTGCAATTCTGAAATTTTTTGCTTTTTCCTGCTCCTCTTAGCATGATAAAGAAGATTCAAAGAGAGTGAGATGCCAGCTCCTTTCATTCAGTCAGTAGCTTCAAACATTTCTGGTATATGAATAACATGATGTTTTTCAATGGCAAAAATCAATGAATATTGTAAATGCACAAACAGTAATTTCTCCGCATTGCAACGTGCAATTTTGAAATTTTTTGCTTTTTCCTGCTCCTCTTAGCATGATAAAGAAGATTCAAAGAGAGTGAGATGCCAGCTCCTTTCGTTCAGTCAGTAGCTTCAATCATTTCTGGACATTTTTCAATGGCAAAAATCATTGAATATTATAAATGCACAAACAGTAATTTCTCCGCATTGCAAGGTGCAATTCTGAAATTTTTTACTTTTTCCTGCTCCTCTTAGCATGATAAAGAAGATTCAAAGAGAGTGAGATGCCAGCTCCTTTCATTCAGTCAGTAGCTTCAATCATTTCTGGTATATGAATAACATGATGTTTTTCAATGGCAAAAATCAATGAATATTGTAAATGCACAAACAGTAATTTCTCCGCATTGCAAGGTGCAATTCTGAAATTTTTTGCTTTTTCCTGCTCCTCTTAGCATGATAAAGAAGATTCAAAGAGAGTGAGATGCCAGCTCCTTTCATTCAGTCAGTAGCTTCAATCATTTCTGGACGTTTTTCAATGGCAAAAATCAATGAATATTGTAAATGCACAAACAGTAATTTCTCCGCATTGCAAGGTGCAATTCTGAAATTTTTTGCTTTTTCCTGCTCCTCTTAGCATGATAAACAAGATTCAAAGAGAGTGAGATGCCAGCTCCTTTCATTCAGTCAGTAGCTTCAATCATTTCTGGACGTTTTTCAATGGCAAAAATCAATGAATATTGTAAATGCACAAACAGTAATTTCTCCGCATTGCAAGGTGCAATTCTGAAATTTTTTGCTTTTTCCAGCTCCTCTTAGCATGATAAAGAAGATTCAAAGAGAGTGAGATGCCAGCTCCTTTCATTCAGTCAGTAGCTTCAAACATTTCTGGTATATGAATAACATGATGTTTTTCAATGGCAAAAATCAATGAATATTGTAAATGCACAAACAGTAATTTCTCCGCATTGCAAGGTGCAATTCTGAAATTTTTTGCTTTTTCCTGCTCCTCTTAGCATGATAAAGAAGATTCAAAGAGAGTGAGATGCCAGCTCCTTTCATTCAGTCAGTAGCTTCAATCATTTCTGGACGTTTTTCAATTGCAAAAATCAATGAATATTGTAAATGCACAAACAGTAATTTCTCCGCATTGCAAGGTGCAATTCTGAAATTTTTTGCTTTTTCCTGCTCCTCTTAGCATGATAAAGACGATTCAAAGAGAGTGAGATGCCAGCTACTTTCATTCAGTCAGTAGCTTCAATCATTTCTGGTATATGAATAACATGATGTTTTTCAATGGCAAAAATCAATGAATATTGTAAATGCACAAACAGTAATTTCTCCGCATTGCAAGGTGAAATTCTGAAATTTTTTGCTTTTTCCTGCTCCTCTTAGCATGATAAAGAAGATTCAAAGAGAGTGAGATGCCAGCTCCTTTCATTCAGTCAGTAGCTTCAATCATTTCTGGACGTTTTTCAATGGCAAAAATCAATGAATATTGTAAATGCACAAACAGTAATTTCTCCGCATTGCAAGGTGTAATTCTGAAATTTTTTGCTTTTTCCTGCTCCTCTTAGCATGATAAACAAGATTCAAAGAGAGTGAGATGCCAGCTCCTTTCATTCAGTCAGTAGCTTCAATCATTTCTGGACGTTTTTCAATGGCAAAAATCAATGAATATTGTAAATGCACAAACAGTAATTTCTCCGCATTGCAAGGTGCAATTCTGAAATTTTTTGCTTTTTCCTGCTCCTCTTAGCATGATAAAGAAGATTCAAAGAGAGTGAGATGCCAGCTCCTTTCATTCAGTCAGTAGCTTCAATCATTTCTGGCCGTTTTTCAATGGCAAAAGTCAATGAATATTGTAAATGCACAAACAGTAATTTCTCCGCATTGCAAGGTGCAATTCTGAAATTTTTTGCTTTTTCCTGCTCCTCTTAGCATGATAAAGAAGATTCAAAGAGAGTGAGATGCCAGCTCCTTTCATTCAGTCAGTAGCTTCAAACATTTCTGGTATATGAATAACATGATGTTTTTCAATGGCAAAAATCAATGAATATTGTAAATGCACAAACAGTAATTTCTCCGCATTGCAACGTGCAATTCTGAAATTTTTTGCTTTTTCCTGCTCCTCTTAGCATGATAAAGAAGATTCAAAGAGAGTGAGATGCCAGCTCCTTTCGTTCAGTCAGTAGCTTCAATCATTTCTGGACGTTTTTCAATGGCAAAAATCATTGAATATTATAAATGCACAAACAGTAATTTCTCCGCATTGCAAGGTGCAATTCTGAAATTTTTTACTTTTTCCTGCTCCTCTTAGCATGATAAAGAAGATTCAAAGAGAGTGAGATGCCAGCTCCTTTCATTCAGTCAGTAGCTTCAATCATTTCTGGTATATGAATAACATGATGTTTTTCAATGGCAAAAATCAATGAATATTGTAAATGCACAAACAGTAATTTCTCCGCATTGCAAGGTGCAATTCTGAAATTTTTTGCTTTTTCCTGCTCCTCTTAGCATGATAAAGAAGATTCAAAGAGAGTGAGATGCCAGCTCCTTTCATTCAGTCAGTAGCTTCAATCATTTCTGGACGTTTTTCAATGGCAAAAATCAATGAATATTGTAAATGCACAAACAGTAATTTCTCCGCATTGCAAGGTGCAATTCTGAAATTTTTTGCTTTTTCCTGCTCCTCTTAGCATGATAAACAAGATTCAAAGAGAGTGAGATGCCAGCTCCTTTCATTCAGTCAGTAGCTTCAATCATTTCTGGACGTTTTTCAATGGCAAAAATCAATGAATATTGTAAATGCACAAACAGTAATTTCTCCGCATTGCAAGGTGCAATTCTGAAATTTTTTGCTTTTTCCTGCTCCTCTTAGCATGATAAAGAAGATTCAAAGAGAGTGAGATGCCAGCTCCTTTCATTCAGTCAGTAGCTTCAAACATTTCTGGTATATGAATAACATGATGTTTTTCAATGGCAAAAATCAATGAATATTGTAAATGCACAAACAGTAATTTCTCCGCATTGCAAGGTGCAATTCTGAAATTTTTTGCTTTTTCCTGCTCCTCTTAGCATGATAAAGAAGATTCAAAGAGAGTGAGATGCCAGCTCCTTTCATTCAGTCAGTAGCTTCAATCATTTCTGGACGTTTTTCAATTGCAAAAATCAATGAATATTGTAAATGCACAAACAGTAATTTCTACGCATTGCAAGGTGCAATTCTGAAATTTTTTGCTTTTTCCTGCTCCTCTTAGCATGATAAAGACGATTCAAAGAGAGTGAGATGCCAGCTACTTTCATTCAGTCAGTAGCTTCAATCATTTCTGGTATATGAATAACATGATGTTTTTCAATGGCAAAAATCAATGAATATTGTAAATGCACAAACAGTAATTTATCCGCATTGCAAGGTGCAATTCTGAAATTTTTTGCTTTTTCCTGCTCCTCTTAGCATGATAAAGAAGATTCAAAGAGAGTGAGATGCCAGCTCCTTTCATTCAGTCAGTAGCTTCAAACATTTCTGGTATATGAATAACATGATGTTTTTCAATGGCAAAAATCAATGAATATTGTAAATGCACAAACAGTAATTTCTCCGCATTGCAAGGTGCAATTCTGAAATTTTTTGATTTTTCCTGCTCCTCTTAGCATGATAAAGAAGATTCAAAGAGAGTGAGATGCCAGCTCCTTTCATTCAGTCAGTAGCTTCAATCATTTCTGGACGTTTTTCAATGGCAAAAATCAATGAATATTGTAAATGCACAAACAGTAATTTCTCCGCATTGCAAGGTGCAATTCTGAAATTTTTTGCTTTTTCCTGCTCCTCTTAGCATGATAAAGAAGATTCAAAGAGAGTGAGATGCCAGCTCCTTTCATTCAGTCAGTAGCTTCAATCATTTCTGGTATATGAATAACATGATGTTTTTCAATGGCAAAAATCAATGAATTTTGTAAATGCACAAACAGTAATTTCTCCGCATTGCAAGGTGCAATTCTGAAATTTTTTGCTTTTTCCTGCTCCTCTTAGCATGATAAAGAAGATTCAAAGAGAGTGAGATGCCAGCTCCTTTCATTCAGTCAGTAGCTTCAATCATTTCTGGACGTTTTTCAATGGCAAAAATCAATGAATATTGTAAATGCACAAACAGTAATTTCTCCGCATTGCAAGGTGCAATTCTGAAATTTTTTGCTTTTTCCTGCTCCTCTTAGCATGATAAAGAAGATTCAAAGATAGTGAGATGCCAGCTCCTTTCATTCAGTCAGTAGCTTCAATCATTTCTGGTATATGAATAACATGATGTTTTTCAATGGCAAAAATCAATGAATATTGTAAATGCACAAACAGTAATTTCTCCGCATTGCAAGGTGCAATTCTGAAATTTTTTGCTTTTTCCTGCTCCTCTTAGCATGATAAAGAAGATTCAAAGAGAGTGAGATGCCAGCTCCTTTCATTCAGTCAGTAGCTTCAATCATTTCTGGACGTTTTTCAATGGCAAAAATCAATGAATATTGTAAATGCACAAACAGTAATTTCTCCGCATTGCAAGGTGCAATTCTGAAATTTTTTGCTTTTTCCTGCTCCTCTTAGCATGATAAACAAGATTCAAAGAGAGTGAGATGACAGCTCCTTTCATTCAGTCAGTAGCTTCAATCATTTCTCGACATTTTTCAATGGCAAAAATCAATGAATATTGTAAATGCACAAACAGTAATTTCTCCGCATTGCAAGGTGCAATTCTGAAATTTTTTACTTTTTCCTGCTCCTCTTAGCATGATAAATAAGATTCAAAGAGAGTGAGATGCCAGCTCCTTTCATTCAGTCAGTAGCTTCAATCATTTCTGGTATATGAATAACATGATGTTTTTCAATAGCAAAAATCAATGAATATTGTAAATGCACAAACAGTAATTTCTCCGCATTGCAAGGTGCAATTCTGAAATTTTTTGCTTTTTCCTGCTCCTCTTAGCATGATAAAGAAGATTCAAAGAGAGTGAGATGCCAGCTCCTTTCATTCAGTCAGTAGCTTCAATCATTTCTGGACGTTTTTCAATGGCAAAAATCAATGAATATTGTAAATGCACAAACAGTAATTTCTCTGCATTGCAAGGTGCAATTCTGACATTTTTTGCTTTTTCCTGCTCCTTTTAGCATGATAAACAAGATTCTAAGAGAGTGAGATGCCAGCTCCTTTCATTCAGTCAGTAGCTTCAATCATTTCTGGACGTTTTTCAATGGCAAAAATCAATGAATATTGTAAATGCACAAACAGTAATTTCTCCGCATTGCAAGGTGCAATTCAGAAATTTTTTGCTTTTTCCTGCTCCTATTAGCATGATAAAGAAGATTCAAAGAGAGTGAGATGCCAGCTCCTTTCATTCAGTCAGTAGCTTCAATCGTTTCTGGTATATGAATAACATGATGTTTTTCAATGGCAAAAATCAATGAATATTGTAAATGCACAAACAGTAATTTCTCCGCATTGCAAGGTGCAATTCTGAAATTTTTTGCTTTTTCCTGCTCCTCTTAGCATGATAAAGAAGATTCAAAGAGAGTGAGATGCCAGCTCCTTTCATTCAGTCAGTAGCTTCAATCATTTCTGGTATATGAATAACATGATGTTTTTCAATGGCAAAAATCAATGAATATTGTAAATGCACAAACAGTAATTTATCCGCATTGCAAGGTGCAATTCTGAAATTTTTTGCTTTTTCCTGCTCCTCTTAGCATGATAAAGAAGATTCAAAGAGAGTGAGATGCCAGCTCCTTTCATTCAGTCAGTAGCTTCAAACATTTCTGGTATATGAATAACATGATGTTTTTCCATGGCAAAAATCAATGAATATTGTAAATGAACAAACAGTAATTTCTCCGCATTGCAAGGTGCAATTCTGAAATTTTTTGCTTTTTCCTGCTCCTCTTAGCATGATAAAGAAGATTCAAAGAGAGTGAGATGCCAGCTCCTTTCATTCAGTCAGTAGCTTCAATCATTTCTGGACGTTTTTCAATGGCAAAAATCAATGAATATTGTAAATGCACAAAGAGTAATTTCTCCGCATTGCAAGGTGCAATTCTGAAATTTTTTGCTTTTTCCTGCTCCTCTTAGCATGATAAAGAAGATTCAAAGAGAGTGAGATGCCAGCTCCTTTCATTCAGTGAGTAGCTTCAATCATTTCTGGTATATGAATAACATGATGTTTTTCAATGGCAAAAATCAATGAATTTTGTAAATGCACAAACAGTAATTTCTCCGCATTGCAAGGTGCAATTCTGAAATTTTTTGCTTTTTCCTGCTCCTCTTAGCATGATAAAGAAGATTCAAAGAGAGTGAGATGCCAGCTCCTTTCATTCAGTCAGTAGCTTCAATCATTTCTGGACGTTTTTCAATGGCAAAAATCAATGAATATTGTAAATGCACAAACAGTAATTTCTCCGCATTGCAAGGTGCAATTCTGAATTTTTTTGCTTTTTCCTGCTCCTCTTAGCATGATAAAGAAGATTCAAAGAGAGTGAGATGCCAGCTCCTTTCATTCAGTCAGTAGCTTCAATCATTTCTGGTATATGAATAACATGATGTTTTTCAATGGCAAAAATCAATGAATATTGTAAATGCACAAACAGTAATTTCTCCGCATTGCAAGGTGCAATTCTGAAATTTTTTGCTTTTTCCTGCTCCTCTTAGCATGATAAAGAAGATTCAAAGAGAGTGAGATGCCAGCTCCTTTCATTCAGTCAGTAGCTTCAAACATTTCTGGTATATGAATAACATGATGTTTTTCAATGGCAAAAATCAATGAATATTGTAAATGCACAAACAGTAATTTCTCCGCATTGCAAGGTGCAATTCTGAAATTTTTTGCTTTTTCCTGCTCCTCTTAGCATGATAAACAAGATTCAAAGAGAGTGAGATGCCAGCTCCTTTCATTCAGTCAGTAGCTTCAATCATTTCTGGACGTTTTTCAATGGCAAAAATCAATGAATATTGTAAATGCACAAACAGTAATTTCTCCGCATTGCAAGGTGCAATTCTGAAATTTTTTGCTTTTTCCTGCTCCTCTTAGCATGATAAAGAAGATTCAAAGAGAGTGAGATGCCAGCTCCTTTCATTCAGTCAGTAGCTTCAATCATTTCTGGCCGTTTTTCAATGGCAAAAGTCAATGAATATTGTAAATGCACAAACAGTAATTTCTCCGCATTGCAAGGTGCAATTCTGAAATTTTTTGCTTTTTCCTGCTCCTCTTAGCATGATAAAGAAGATTCAAAGAGAGTGAGATGCCAGCTCCTTTCATTCAGTCAGTAGCTTCAAACATTTCTGGTATATGAATAACATGATGTTTTTCAATGGCAAAAATCAATGAATATTGTAAATGCACAAACAGTAATTTCTCCGCATTGCAACGTGCAATTTTGAAATTTTTTGCTTTTTCCTGCTCCTCTTAGCATGATAAAGAAGATTCAAAGAGAGTGAGATGCCAGCTCCTTTCGTTCAGTCAGTAGCTTCAATCATTTCTGGACATTTTTCAATGGCAAAAATCATTGAATATTATAAATGCACAAACAGTAATTTCTCCGCATTGCAAGGTGCAATTCTGAAATTTTTTACTTTTTCCTGCTCCTCTTAGCATGATAAAGAAGATTCAAAGAGAGTGAGATGCCAGCTCCTTTCATTCAGTCAGTAGCTTCAATCATTTCTGGTATATGAATAACATGATGTTTTTCAATGGCAAAAATCAATGAATATTGTAAATGCACAAACAGTAATTTCTCCGCATTGCAAGGTGCAATTCTGAAATTTTTTGCTTTTTCCTGCTCCTCTTAGCATGATAAAGAAGATTCAAAGAGAGTGAGATGCCAGCTCCTTTCATTCAGTCAGTAGCTTCAATCATTTCTGGACGTTTTTCAATGGCAAAAATCAATGAATATTGTAAATGCACAAACAGTAATTTCTCCGCATTGCAAGGTGCAATTCTGAAATTTTTTGCTTTTTCCTGCTCCTCTTAGCATGATAAACAAGATTCAAAGAGAGTGAGATGCCAGCTCCTTTCATTCAGTCAGTAGCTTCAATCATTTCTGGACGTTTTTCAATGGCAAAAATCAATGAATATTGTAAATGCACAAACAGTAATTTCTCCGCATTGCAAGGTGCAATTCTGAAATTTTTTGCTTTTTCCAGCTCCTCTTAGCATGATAAAGAAGATTCAAAGAGAGTGAGATGCCAGCTCCTTTCATTCAGTCAGTAGCTTCAAACATTTCTGGTATATGAATAACATGATGTTTTTCATTGGCAAAAATCAATGAATATTGTAAATGCACAAACAGTAATTTCTCCGCATTGCAAGGTGCAATTCTGAAATTTTTTGCTTTTTCCTGCTCCTCTTAGCATGATAAAGAAGATTCAAAGAGAGTGAGATGCCAGCTCCTTTCATTCAGTCAGTAGCTTCAATCATTTCTGGACGTTTTTCAATTGCAAAAATCAATGAATATTGTAAATGCACAAACAGTAATTTCTCCGCATTGCAAGGTGCAATTCTGAAATTTTTTGCTTTTTCCTGCTCCTCTTAGCATGATAAAGACGATTCAAAGAGAGTGAGATGCCAGCTACTTTCATTCAGTCAGTAGCTTCAATCATTTCTGGTATATGAATAACATGATGTTTTTCAATGGCAAAAATCAATGAATATTGTAAATGCACAAACAGTAATTTCTCCGCATTGCAAGGTGAAATTCTGAAATTTTTTGCTTTTTCCTGCTCCTCTTAGCATGATAAAGAAGATTCAAAGAGAGTGAGATGCCAGCTCCTTTCATTCAGTCAGTAGCTTCAATCATTTCTGGACGTTTTTCAATGGCAAAAATCAATGAATATTGTAAATGCACAAACAGTAATTTCTCCGCATTGCAAGGTGCAATTCTGAAATTTTTTGCTTTTTCCTGCTCCTCTTAGCATGATAAAGAAGATTCAAAGAGAGTGAGATGCCAGCTCCTTTCATTCAGTCAGTAGCTTCAATCATTTCTGGCCGTTTTTCAATGGCAAAAGTCAATGAATATTGTAAATGCACAAACAGTAATTTCTCCGCATTGCAAGGTGCAATTCTGAAATTTTTTGCTTTTTCCTGCTCCTCTTAGCATGATAAAGAAGATTCAAAGAGAGTGAGATGCCAGCTCCTTTCATTCAGTCAGTAGCTTCAAACATTTCTGGTATATGAATAACATGATGTTTTTCAATGGCAAAAATCAATGAATATTGTAAATGCACAAACAGTAATTTCTCCGCATTGCAACGTGCAATTCTGAAATTTTTTGCTTTTTCCTGCTCCTCTTAGCATGATAAAGACGATTCAAAGAGAGTGAGATGCCAGCTACTTTCATTCAGTCAGTAGCTTCAATCATTTCTGGTATATGAATAACATGATGTTTTTCAATGGCAAAAATCAATGAATATTGTAAATGCACAAACAGTAATTTCTCCGCATTGCAAGGTGAAATTCTGAAATTTTTTGCTTTTTCCTGCTCCTCTTAGCATGATAAAGAAGATTCAAAGAGAGTGAGATGCCAGCTCCTTTCATTCAGTCAGTAGCTTCAATCATTTCTGGACGTTTTTCAATGGCAAAAATCAATGAATATTGTAAATGCACAAACAGTAATTTCTCCGCATTGCAAGGTGCAATTCTGAAATTTTTTGCTTTTTCCTGCTCCTCTTAGCATGATAAAGAAGATTCAAAGAGAGTGAGATGCCAGCTCCTTTCATTCAGTCAGTAGCTTCAATCATTTCTGGCCGTTTTTCAATGGCAAAAGTCAATGAATATTGTAAATGCACAAACAGTAATTTCTCCGCATTGCAAGGTGCAATTCTGAAATTTTTTGCTTTTTCCTGCTCCTCTTAGCATGATAAAGAAGATTCAAAGAGAGTGAGATGCCAGCTCCTTTCATTCAGTCAGTAGCTTCAAACATTTCTGGTATATGAATAACATGATGTTTTTCAATGGCAAAAATCAATGAATATTGTAAATGCACAAACAGTAATTTCTCCGCATTGCAACGTGCAATTCTGAAATTTTTTGCTTTTTCCTGCTCCTCTTAGCATGATAAAGAAGATTCAAAGAGAGTGAGATGCCAGCTCCTTTCGTTCAGTCAGTAGCTTCAATCATTTCTGGACGTTTTTCAATGGCAAAAATCATTGAATATTATAAATGCACAAACAGTAATTTCTCCGCATTGCAAGGTGCAATTCTGAAATTTTTTACTTTTTCCTGCTCCTCTTAGCATGATAAAGAAGATTCAAAGAGAGTGAGATGCCAGCTCCTTTCATTCAGTCAGTAGCTTCAATCATTTCTGGTATATGAATAACATGATGTTTTTCAATGGCAAAAATCAATGAATATTGTAAATGCACAAACAGTAATTTCTCCGCATTGCAAGGTGCAATTCTGAAATTTTTTGCTTTTTCCTGCTCCTCTTAGCATGATAAAGAAGATTCAAAGAGAGTGAGATGCCAGCTCCTTTCATTCAGTCAGTAGCTTCAATCATTTCTGGACGTTTTTCAATGGCAAAAATCAATGAATATTGTAAATGCACAAACAGTAATTTCTCCGCATTGCAAGGTGCAATTCTGAAATTTTTTGCTTTTTCCTGCTCCTCTTAGCATGATAAACAAGATTCAAAGAGAGTGAGATGCCAGCTCCTTTCATTCAGTCAGTAGCTTCAATCATTTCTGGACGTTTTTCAATGGCAAAAATCAATGAATATTGTAAATGCACAAACAGTAATTTCTCCGCATTGCAAGGTGCAATTCTGAAATTTTTTGCTTTTTCCTGCTCCTCTTAGCATGATAAAGAAGATTCAAAGAGAGTGAGATGCCAGCTCCTTTCATTCAGTCAGTAGCTTCAAACATTTCTGGTATATGAATAACATGATGTTTTTCAATGGCAAAAATCAATGAATATTGTAAATGCACAAACAGTAATTTCTCCGCATTGCAAGGTGCAATTCTGAAATTTTTTGCTTTTTCCTGCTCCTCTTAGCATGATAAAGAAGATTCAAAGAGAGTGAGATGCCAGCTCCTTTCATTCAGTCAGTAGCTTCAATCATTTCTGGACGTTTTTCAATTGCAAAAATCAATGAATATTGTAAATGCACAAACAGTAATTTCTACGCATTGCAAGGTGCAATTCTGAAATTTTTTGCTTTTTCCTGCTCCTCTTAGCATGATAAAGACGATTCAAAGAGAGTGAGATGCCAGCTACTTTCATTCAGTCAGTAGCTTCAATCATTTCTGGTATATGAATAACATGATGTTTTTCAATGGCAAAAATCAATGAATATTGTAAATGCACAAACAGTAATTTATCTGCATTGCAAGGTGCAATTCTGAAATTTTTTGCTTTTTCCTGCTCCTCTTAGCATGATAAAGAAGATTCAAAGAGAGTGAGATGCCAGCTCCTTTCATTCAGTCAGTAGCTTCAAACATTTCTGGTATATGAATAACATGATGTTTTTCAATGGCAAAAATCAATGAATATTGTAAATGCACAAACAGTAATTTCTCCGCATTGCAAGGTGCAATTCTGAAATTTTTGGATTTTTCCTGCTCCTCTTAGCATGATAAAGAAGATTCAAAGAGAGTGAGATGCCAGCTCCTTTCATTCAGTCAGTAGCTTCAATCATTTCTGGACGTTTTTCAATGGCAAAAATCAATGAATATTGTAAATGCACAAACAGTAATTTCTCCGCATTGCAAGGTGCAATTCTGAAATTTTTTGCTTTTTCCTGCTCCTCTTTGCATGATAAAGAAGATTCAAAGAGAGTGAGATGCCAGCTCCTTTCATTCAGTCAGTAGCTTCAATCATTTCTGGTATATGAATAACATGATGTTTTTCAATGGCAAAAATCAATGAATTTTGTAAATGCACAAACAGTAATTTCTCCGCATTGCAAGGTGCAATTCTGAAATTTTTTGCTTTTTCCTGCTCCTCTTAGCATGATAAAGAAGATTCAAAGAGAGTGAGATGCCAGCTCCTTTCATTCAGTCAGTAGCTTCAATCATTTCTGGACGTTTTTCAATGGCAAAAATCAATGAATATTGTAAATGCACAAACAGTAATTTCTCCGCATTGCAAGGTGCAATTCTGAAATTTTTTGCTTTTTCCTGCTCCTCTTAGCATGATAAAGAAGATTCAAAGATAGTGAGATGCCAGCTCCTTTCATTCAGTCAGTAGCTTCAATCATTTCTGGTATATGAATAACATGATGTTTTTCAATGGCAAAAATCAATGAATATTGTAAATGCACAAACAGTAATTTCTCCGCATTGCAAGGTGCAATTCTGAAATTTTTTGCTTTTTCCTGCTCCTCTTAGCATGATAAACAAGATTCAAAGAGAGTGAGATGCCAGCTCCTTTCATTCAGTCAGTAGCTTCAATCATTTCTGGACGTTTTTCAATGGCAAAAATCAATGAATATTGTAAATGCACAAACAGTAATTTCTCTGCATTGCAAGGTGCAATTCTGAAATTTTTTGCTTTTTCCTGCTCCTCTTAGCATGATAAACAAGATTCAAAGAGAGTGAGATGCCAGCTCCTTTCATTCAGTCAGTAGCTTCAATCATTTCTGGACGTTTTTCAATGGCAAAAATCAATGAATATTGTAAATGCACAAACAGTAATTTCTCCGCATTGCAAGGTGCAATTCTGAAATTTTTTGCTTTTTCCTGCTCCTCTTGGCATGATAAAGAAGATTCAAAGAGAGTGAGATGCCAGCTCCTTTCATTCAGTCAGTAGCTTCAATCATTTCTGGTATATGAATAACATGATGTTTTTCAATGGCAAAAATCAATGAATATTGTAAATGCACAAACAGTAATTTCTCCGCATTGCAAGGTGCAATTCTGAAATTTTTTGCTTTTTCCTGCTCCTCTTAGCATGATAAAGAAGATTCAAAGAGAGTGAGATGCCAGCTCCTTTCATTCAGTCAGTAGCTTCAATCATTTCTGGTATATGAATAACATGATGTTTTTCAATGGCAAAAATCAATGAATATTGTAAATGCACAAACAGTAATTTATCCGCATTGCAAGGTGCAATTCTGAAATTTTTTGCTTTTTCCTGCTCCTCTTAGCATGATAAAGAAGATTCAAAGAGAGTGAGATGCCAGCTCCTTTCATTCAGTCAGTAGCTTCAAACATTTCTCTTATATGAATAACATGATGTTTTTCCATGGCAAAAATCAATGAATATTGTAAATGAACAAACAGTAATTTCTCCGCATTGCAAGGTGCAATTCTGAAATTTTTTGCTTTTTCCTGCTCCTCTTAGCATGATAAAGAAGATTCAAAGAGAGTGAGATGCCAGCTCCTTTCATTCAGTCAGTAGCTTCAATCATTTCTGGACGTTTTTCAATGGCAAAAATCAATGAATATTGTAAATGCACAAACAGTAATTTCTCCTCATTGCAAGGTGCAATTCTGAAATTTTTTGCTTTTTCCTGCTCCTCTTAGCATGATAAAGAAGATTCAAAGAGAGTGAGATGCCAGCTCCTTTCATTCAGTCAGTAGCTTCAATCATTTCTGGTATATGAATAACATGATGTTTTTCAATGGCAAAAATCAATGAATTTTGTAAATGCACAAACAGTAATTTCTCCGCATTGCAAGGTGCAATTCTGAAATTTTTTGCTTTTTCCTGCTCCTCTTAGCATGATAAAGAAGATTCAAAGAGAGTGAGATGCCAGCTCCTTTCATTCAGTCAGTAGCTTCAATCATTTCTGGACGTTTTTCAATGGCAAAAATCAATGAATATTGTAAATGCACAAACAGTAATTTCTCCGCATTGCAAGGTGCAATTCTGAATTTTTTTGCTTTTTCCTGCTCCTCTTAGCATGATAAAGAAGATTCAAAGAGAGTGAGATGCCAGCTCCTTTCATTCAGTCAGTAGCTTCAATCATTTCTGGTATATGAATAACATGATGTTTTTCAATGGCAAAAATCAATGAATATTGTAAATGCACAAACAGTAATTTATCCGCATTGCAAGGTGCAATTCTGAAATTTTTTGCTTTTTCCTGCTCCTCTTGGCATGATAAAGAAGATTCAAAGAGAGTGAGATGCCAGCTCCTTTCATTCAGTCAGTAGCTTCAAACATTTCTGGTATATGAATAACATGATGTTTTTCAATGGCAAAAATCAATGAATATTGTAAATGCACAAACAGTAATTTCTCCGCATTGCAAGGTGCAATTCTGAAATTTTTTGATTTTTCCTGCTCCTCTTAGCATGATAAAGAAGATTCAAAGAGAGTGAGATGCCAGCTCCTTTCATTCAGTCAGTAGCTTCAATCATTTCTAGACGTTTTTCAATGGCAAAAATCAATGAATATTGTAAATGCACAAACAGTAATTTCTCCGCATTGCAAGGTGCAATTCTGAAATTTTTTGCTTTTTCCTGCTCCTCTTAGCATGATAAAGAAGATTCAAAGAGAGTGAGATGCCAGCTCCTTTCATTCAGTCAGTAGCTTCAATCATTTCTGGTATATGAATAACATGATGTTTTTCAATGGCAAAAATCAATGAATTTTGTAAATGCACAAACAGTAATTTCTCCGCATTGCAAGGTGCAATTCTGAAATTTTTTGCTTTTTCCTGCTCCTCTTAGCATGATAAAGAAGATTCAAAGAGAGTGAGATGCTAGCTCCTTTCATTCAGTCAGTAGCTTCAATCATTTCTGGACGTTTTTCAATGGCAAAAATCAATAAATATTGTAAATGCACAAACAGTAATTTCTCCGCATTGCAAGGTGCAATTCTGAATTTTTTTGCTTTTTCCTGCTCCTCTTAGCATGATAAAGAAGATTCAAAGAGAGTGAGATGCCAGCTCCTTTCATTCAGTCAGTAGCTTCAATCATTTCTGGTATATGAATAACATGATGTTTTTCAATGGCAAAAATCAATGAATATTGTAAATGCACAAACAGTAATTTATCCGCATTGCAAGGTGCAATTCTGAAATTTTTTGCTTTTTCCTGCTCCTCTTGGCATGATAAAGAAGATTCAAAGAGAGTGAGATGCCAGCTCCTTTCATTCAGTCAGTAGCTTCAAACATTTCTGGTATATGAATAACATGATGTTTTTCAATGGCAAAAATCAATGAATATTGTAAATGCACAAACAGTAATTTCTCCGCATTGCAAGGTGCAATTCTGAAATTTTTTGATTTTTCCTGCTCCTCTTAGCATGATAAAGAAGATTCAAAGAGAGTGAGATGCCAGCTCCTTTCATTCAGTCAGTAGCTTCAATCATTTCTAGACGTTTTTCAATGGCAAAAATCAATGAATATTGTAAATGCACAAACAGTAATTTCTCCGCATTGCAAGGTGCAATTCTGAAATTTTTTGCTTTTTCCTGCTCCTCTTAGCATGATAAAGAAGATTCAAAGAGAGTGAGATGCCAGCTCCTTTCATTCAGTCAGTAGCTTCAATCATTTCTGGTATATGAATAACATGATGTTTTTCAATGGCAAAAATCAATGAATTTTGTAAATGCACAAACAGTAATTTCTCCGCATTGCAAGGTGCAATTCTGAAATTTTTTGCTTTTTCCTGCTCCTCTTAGCATGATAAAGAAGATTCAAAGAGAGTGAGATGCCAGCTCCTTTCATTCAGTCAGTAGCTTCAATCATTTCTGGACGTTTTTCAATGGCAAAAATCAATGAATATTGTAAATGCACAAACAGTAATTTCTCCGCATTGCAAGGTGCAATTCTGAAATTTTTTGCTTTTTCCTGCTCCTCTTAGCATGATAAAGAAGATTCAAAGAGAGTGAGATGCCAGCTCCTTTCATTCAGTCAGTAGCTTCAATCATTTCTGGTATATGAATAACATGATGTTTTTCAATGGCAAAAATCAATGAATATTGTAAATGCACAAACAGTAATTTCTCCGCATTGCAAGGTGCAATTCTGAAATTTTTTCCTTTTTCGTGCTCCTCTTAGCATGATAAAGAAGATTCAAAGAGAGTGAGATGCCAGCTCCTTTCATTCAGTCAGTAGCTTCAATCATTTCTGGACGTTTTTCAATGGCAAAAATCAATGAATATTGTAAATGCACAAACAGTAATTTCTCCGCATTGCAAGGTGCAATTCTGAAATTTTTTGCTTTTTCCTGCTCCTCTTAGCATGATAAAGAAGATTCAAAGAGAGTGAGATGCCAGCTCCTTTCATTCAGTCAGTAGCTTCAATCATTTCTGGACGTTTTTCAATGGCAAAAATCAATGAATATTGTAAATGCACAAACAGTAATTTCTCCGCATTGCAAGGTGCAATTCTGAATTTTTTTGCTTTTTCCTGCTCCTCTTAGCATGATAAAGAAGATTCAAAGAGAGTGAGATGCCAGCTCCTTTCATTCAGTCAGTAGCTTCAATCATTTCTGGTATATGAATAACATGATGTTTTTCAATGGCAAAAATCAATGAATATTGTAAATGCACAAACAGTAATTTATCCGCATTGCAAGGTGCAATTCTGAAATTTTTTGCTTTTTCCTGCTCCTCTTGGCATGATAAAGAAGATTCAAAGAGAGTGAGATGCCAGCTCCTTTCATTCAGTCAGTAGCTTCAAACATTTCTGGTATATGAATAACATGATGTTTTTCAATGGCAAAAATCAATGAATATTGTAAATGCACAAACAGTAATTTCTCCGCATTGCAAGGTGCAATTCTGAAATTTTTTGATTTTTCCTGCTCCTCTTAGCATGATAAAGAAGATTCAAAGAGAGTGAGATGCCAGCTCCTTTCATTCAGTCAGTAGCTTCAATCATTTCTAGACGTTTTTCAATGGCAAAAATCAATGAATATTGTAAATGCACAAACAGTAATTTCTCCGCATTGCAAGGTGCAATTCTGAAATTTTTTGCTTTTTCCTGCTCCTCTTAGCATGATAAAGAAGATTCAAAAAGAGTGAGATGCCAGCTCCTTTCATTCAGTCAGTAGCTTCAATCATTTCTGGTATATGAATAACATGATGTTTTTCAATGGCAAAAATCAATGAATTTTGTAAATGCACAAACAGTAATTTCTCCGCATTGCAAGGTGCAATTCTGAAATTTTTTGCTTTTTCCTGCTCCTCTTAGCATGATAAAGAAGATTCAAAGAGAGTGAGATGCTAGCTCCTTTCATTCAGTCAGTAGCTTCAATCATTTCTGGACGTTTTTCAATGGCAAAAATCAATAAATATTGTAAATGCACAAACAGTAATTTCTCCGCATTGCAAGGTGCAATTCTGAATTTTTTTGCTTTTTCCTGCTCCTCTTAGCATGATAAAGAAGATTCAAAGAGAGTGAGATGCCAGCTCCTTTCATTCAGTCAGTAGCTTCAATCATTTCTGGTATATGAATAACATGATGTTTTTCAATGGCAAAAATCAATGAATATTGTAAATGCACAAACAGTAATTTATCCGCATTGCAAGGTGCAATTCTGAAATTTTTTGCTTTTTCCTGCTCCTCTTGGCATGATAAAGAAGATTCAAAGAGAGTGAGATGCCAGCTCCTTTCATTCAGTCAGTAGCTTCAAACATTTCTGGTATATGAATAACATGATGTTTTTCAATGGCAAAAATCAATGAATATTGTAAATGCACAAACAGTAATTTCTCCGCATTGCAAGGTGCAATTCTGAAATTTTTTGATTTTTCCTGCTCCTCTTAGCATGATAAAGAAGATTCAAAGAGAGTGAGATGCCAGCTCCTTTCATTCAGTCAGTAGCTTCAATCATTTCTAGACGTTTTTCAATGGCAAAAATCAATGAATATTGTAAATGCACAAACAGTAATTTCTCCGCATTGCAAGGTGCAATTCTGAAATTTTTTGCTTTTTCCTGCTCCTCTTAGCATGATAAAGAAGATTCAAAGAGAGTGAGATGCCAGCTCCTTTCATTCAGTCAGTAGCTTCAATCATTTCTGGTATATGAATAACATGATGTTTTTCAATGGCAAAAATCAATGAATTTTGTAAATGCACAAACAGTAATTTCTCCGCATTGCAAGGTGCAATTCTGAAATTTTTTGCTTTTTCCTGCTCCTCTTAGCATGATAAAGAAGATTCAAAGAGAGTGAGATGCCAGCTCCTTTCATTCAGTCAGTAGCTTCAATCATTTCTGGTATATGAATAACATGATGTTTTTCAATGGCAAAAATCAATGAATATTGTAAATGCACAAACAGTAATTTCTCTGCATTGCAAGGTGCAATTCTGAAATTTTTTGCTTTTTCCTGCTCCTCTTAGCATGATAAAGAAGATTCAAAGAGAGTGAGATGCCAGCTCCTTTCATTCAGTCAGTAGCTTCAATCATTTCTGGACGTTTTTCAATGGCAAAAATCAATGAATATTGTAAATGCACAAATAGTAATTTCTCTGCATTGCAAGGTGCAATTCTGAAATTTTTTGCTTTTTCCTGCTCCTCTTAGCATGATAAACAAGATTCAAAGAGAGTGAGATGCCAGCTCCTTTCATTCAGTCAGTAGCTTCAATCATTTCTGGACGTTATTCAATGGCAAAAATCAATGAATATTGTAAATGCACAAACAGTAATTTCTCCGCATTGCAAGGTGCAATTCAGAAATTTTTTGCTTTTTCCTGCTCCTCTTAGCATGATAAAGAAGATTCAAAGAGAGTGAGATGCCAGCTCCTTTCATTCAGTCAGTAGCTTCAAACATTTCTGGTATATGAATAACATGATGTTTTTCCATGGCAAAAATCAATGAATATTGTAAATGAACAAACAGTAATTTCTCCGCATTGCAAGGTGCAATTCTGAAATTTTTTGCTTTTTCCTGCTCCACTTAGCATGATAAAGAAGATTCAAAGAGAGTGAGATGCCAGCTCCTTTCATTCAGTCAGTAGCTTCAATCATTTCTGGACGTTTTTCAATGGCAAAAATCAATGAATATTGTAAATGCACAAACAGTAATTTCTCCGCATTGCAAGGTGCAATTCTGAAATTTTTTGCTTTTTCCTGCTCCTCTTTGCATGATAAAGAAGATTCAAAGAGAGTGAGATGCCAGCTCCTTTCATTCAGTCAGTAGCTTCAATCATTTCTGGTATATGAATAACATGATGTTTTTCAATGGCAAAAATCAATGAATTTTGTAAATGCACAAACAGTAATTTCTCCGCATTGCAAGGTGCAATTCTGAAATTTTTTGCTTTTTCCTGCTCCTCTTAGCATGATAAAGAAGATTCAAAGAGAGTGAGATGCCAGCTCCTTTCATTCAGTCAGTAGCTTCAATCATTTCTGGACGTTTTTCAATGGCAAAAATCAATGAATATTGTAAATGCACAAACAGTAATTTCTCCGCATTGCAAGGTGCAATTCTGAAATTTTTTGCTTTTTCCTGCTCCTCTTAGCATGATAAAGAAGATTCAAAGATAGTGAGATGCCAGCTCCTTTCATTCAGTCAGTAGCTTCAATCATTTCTGGTATATGAATAACATGATGTTTTTCAATGGCAAAAATCAATGAATATTGTAAATGCACAAACAGTAATTTCTCCGCATTGCAAGGTGCAATTCTGAAATTTTTTGCTTTTTCCTGCTCCTCTTAGCATGATAAACAAGATTCAAAGAGAGTGAGATGCCAGCTCCTTTCATTCAGTCAGTAGCTTCAATCATTTCTGGACGTTTTTCAATGGCAAAAATCAATGAATATTGTAAATGCACAAACAGTAATTTCTCTGCATTGCAAGGTGCAATTCTGAAATTTTTTGCTTTTTCCTGCTCCTCTTAGCATGATAAACAAGATTCAAAGAGAGTGAGATGCCAGCTCCTTTCATTCAGTCAGTAGCTTCAATCATTTCTGGACGTTTTTCAATGGCAAAAATCAATGAATATTGTAAATGCACAAACAGTAATTTCTCCGCATTGCAAGGTGCAATTCTGAAATTTTTTGCTTTTTCCTGCTCCTCTTGGCATGATAAAGAAGATTCAAAGAGAGTGAGATGCCAGCTCCTTTCATTCAGTCAGTAGCTTCAATCATTTCTGGTATATGAATAACATGATGTTTTTCAATGGCAAAAATCAATGAATATTGTAAATGCACAAACAGTAATTTCTCCGCATTGCAAGGTGCAATTCTGAAATTTTTTGCTTTTTCCTGCTCCTCTTAGCATGATAAAGAAGATTCAAAGAGAGTGAGATGCCAGCTCCTTTCATTCAGTCAGTAGCTTCAATCATTTCTGGTATATGAATAACATGATGTTTTTCAATGGCAAAAATCAATGAATATTGTAAATGCACAAACAGTAATTTATCCGCATTGCAAGGTGCAATTCTGAAATTTTTTGCTTTTTCCTGCTCCTCTTAGCATGATAAAGAAGATTCAAAGAGAGTGAGATGCCAGCTCCTTTCATTCAGTCAGTAGCTTCAAACATTTCTCTTATATGAATAACATGATGTTTTTCCATGGCAAAAATCAATGAATATTGTAAATGAACAAACAGTAATTTCTCCGCATTGCAAGGTGCAATTCTGAAATTTTTTGCTTTTTCCTGCTCCTCTTAGCATGATAAAGAAGATTCAAAGAGAGTGAGATGCCAGCTCCTTTCATTCAGTCAGTAGCTTCAATCATTTCTGGACGTTTTTCAATGGCAAAAATCAATGAATATTGTAAATGCACAAACAGTAATTTCTCCTCATTGCAAGGTGCAATTCTGAAATTTTTTGCTTTTTCCTGCTCCTCTTAGCATGATAAAGAAGATTCAAAGAGAGTGAGATGCCAGCTCCTTTCATTCAGTCAGTAGCTTCAATCATTTCTGGTATATGAATAACATGATGTTTTTCAATGGCAAAAATCAATGAATTTTGTAAATGCACAAACAGTAATTTCTCCGCATTGCAAGGTGCAATTCTGAAATTTTTTGCTTTTTCCTGCTCCTCTTAGCATGATAAAGAAGATTCAAAGAGAGTGAGATGCCAGCTCCTTTCATTCAGTCAGTAGCTTCAATCATTTCTGGACGTTTTTCAATGGCAAAAATCAATGAATATTGTAAATGCACAAACAGTAATTTCTCCGCATTGCAAGGTGCAATTCTGAATTTTTTTGCTTTTTCCTGCTCCTCTTAGCATGATAAAGAAGATTCAAAGAGAGTGAGATGCCAGCTCCTTTCATTCAGTCAGTAGCTTCAATCATTTCTGGTATATGAATAACATGATGTTTTTCAATGGCAAAAATCAATGAATATTGTAAATGCACAAACAGTAATTTATCCGCATTGCAAGGTGCAATTCTGAAATTTTTTGCTTTTTCCTGCTCCTCTTGGCATGATAAAGAAGATTCAAAGAGAGTGAGATGCCAGCTCCTTTCATTCAGTCAGTAGCTTCAAACATTTCTGGTATATGAATAACATGATGTTTTTCAATGGCAAAAATCAATGAATATTGTAAATGCACAAACAGTAATTTCTCCGCATTGCAAGGTGCAATTCTGAAATTTTTTGATTTTTCCTGCTCCTCTTAGCATGATAAAGAAGATTCAAAGAGAGTGAGATGCCAGCTCCTTTCATTCAGTCAGTAGCTTCAATCATTTCTAGACGTTTTTCAATGGCAAAAATCAATGAATATTGTAAATGCACAAACAGTAATTTCTCCGCATTGCAAGGTGCAATTCTGAAATTTTTTGCTTTTTCCTGCTCCTCTTAGCATGATAAAGAAGATTCAAAGAGAGTGAGATGCCAGCTCCTTTCATTCAGTCAGTAGCTTCAATCATTTCTGGTATATGAATAACATGATGTTTTTCAATGGCAAAAATCAATGAATTTTGTAAATGCACAAACAGTAATTTCTCCGCATTGCAAGGTGCAATTCTGAAATTTTTTGCTTTTTCCTGCTCCTCTTAGCATGATAAAGAAGATTCAAAGAGAGTGAGATGCTAGCTCCTTTCATTCAGTCAGTAGCTTCAATCATTTCTGGACGTTTTTCAATGGCAAAAATCAATAAATATTGTAAATGCACAAACAGTAATTTCTCCGCATTGCAAGGTGCAATTCTGAATTTTTTTGCTTTTTCCTGCTCCTCTTAGCATGATAAAGAAGATTCAAAGAGAGTGAGATGCCAGCTCCTTTCATTCAGTCAGTAGCTTCAATCATTTCTGGTATATGAATAACATGATGTTTTTCAATGGCAAAAATCAATGAATATTGTAAATGCACAAACAGTAATTTATCCGCATTGCAAGGTGCAATTCTGAAATTTTTTGCTTTTTCCTGCTCCTCTTGGCATGATAAAGAAGATTCAAAGAGAGTGAGATGCCAGCTCCTTTCATTCAGTCAGTAGCTTCAAACATTTCTGGTATATGAATAACATGATGTTTTTCAATGGCAAAAATCAATGAATATTGTAAATGCACAAACAGTAATTTCTCCGCATTGCAAGGTGCAATTCTGAAATTTTTTGATTTTTCCTGCTCCTCTTAGCATGATAAAGAAGATTCAAAGAGAGTGAGATGCCAGCTCCTTTCATTCAGTCAGTAGCTTCAATCATTTCTAGACGTTTTTCAATGGCAAAAATCAATGAATATTGTAAATGCACAAACAGTAATTTCTCCGCATTGCAAGGTGCAATTCTGAAATTTTTTGCTTTTTCCTGCTCCTCTTAGCATGATAAAGAAGATTCAAAGAGAGTGAGATGCCAGCTCCTTTCATTCAGTCAGTAGCTTCAATCATTTCTGGTATATGAATAACATGATGTTTTTCAATGGCAAAAATCAATGAATTTTGTAAATGCACAAACAGTAATTTCTCCGCATTGCAAGGTGCAATTCTGAAATTTTTTGCTTTTTCCTGCTCCTCTTAGCATGATAAAGAAGATTCAAAGAGAGTGAGATGCCAGCTCCTTTCATTCAGTCAGTAGCTTCAATCATTTCTGGACGTTTTTCAATGGCAAAAATCAATGAATATTGTAAATGCACAAACAGTAATTTCTCCGCATTGCAAGGTGCAATTCTGAATTTTTTTGCTTTTTCCTGCTCCTCTTAGCATGATAAAGAAGATTCAAAGAGAGTGAGATGCCAGCTCCTTTCATTCAGTCAGTAGCTTCAATCATTTCTGGTATATGAATAACATGATGTTTTTCAATGGCAAAAATCAATGAATATTGTAAATGCACAAACAGTAATTTATCCGCATTGCAAGGTGCAATTCTGAAATTTTTTGCTTTTTCCTGCTCCTCTTGGCATGATAAAGAAGATTCAAAGAGAGTGAGATGCCAGCTCCTTTCATTCAGTCAGTAGCTTCAAACATTTCTGGTATATGAATAACATGATGTTTTTCAATGGCAAAAATCAATGAATATTGTAAATGCACAAACAGTAATTTCTCCGCATTGCAAGGTGCAATTCTGAAATTTTTTGATTTTTCCTGCTCCTCTTAGCATGATAAAGAAGATTCAAAGAGAGTGAGATGCCAGCTCCTTTCATTCAGTCAGTAGCTTCAATCATTTCTAGACGTTTTTCAATGGCAAAAATCAATGAATATTGTAAATGCACAAACAGTAATTTCTCCGCATTGCAAGGTGCAATTCTGAAATTTTTTGCTTTTTCCTGCTCCTCTTAGCATGATAAAGAAGATTCAAAAAGAGTGAGATGCCAGCTCCTTTCATTCAGTCAGTAGCTTCAATCATTTCTGGTATATGAATAACATGATGTTTTTCAATGGCAAAAATCAATGAATTTTGTAAATGCACAAACAGTAATTTCTCCGCATTGCAAGGTGCAATTCTGAAATTTTTTGCTTTTTCCTGCTCCTCTTAGCATGATAAAGAAGATTCAAAGAGAGTGAGATGCTAGCTCCTTTCATTCAGTCAGTAGCTTCAATCATTTCTGGACGTTTTTCAATGGCAAAAATCAATAAATATTGTAAATGCACAAACAGTAATTTCTCCGCATTGCAAGGTGCAATTCTGAATTTTTTTGCTTTTTCCTGCTCCTCTTAGCATGATAAAGAAGATTCAAAGAGAGTGAGATGCCAGCTCCTTTCATTCAGTCAGTAGCTTCAATCATTTCTGGTATATGAATAACATGATGTTTTTCAATGGCAAAAATCAATGAATATTGTAAATGCACAAACAGTAATTTATCCGCATTGCAAGGTGCAATTCTGAAATTTTTTGCTTTTTCCTGCTCCTCTTGGCATGATAAAGAAGATTCAAAGAGAGTGAGATGCCAGCTCCTTTCATTCAGTCAGTAGCTTCAAACATTTCTGGTATATGAATAACATGATGTTTTTCAATGGCAAAAATCAATGAATATTGTAAATGCACAAACAGTAATTTCTCCGCATTGCAAGGTGCAATTCTGAAATTTTTTGATTTTTCCTGCTCCTCTTAGCATGATAAAGAAGATTCAAAGAGAGTGAGATGCCAGCTCCTTTCATTCAGTCAGTAGCTTCAATCATTTCTAGACGTTTTTCAATGGCAAAAATCAATGAATATTGTAAATGCACAAACAGTAATTTCTCCGCATTGCAAGGTGCAATTCTGAAATTTTTTGCTTTTTCCTGCTCCTCTTAGCATGATAAAGAAGATTCAAAGAGAGTGAGATGCCAGCTCCTTTCATTCAGTCAGTAGCTTCAATCATTTCTGGTATATGAATAACATGATGTTTTTCAATGGCAAAAATCAATGAATTTTGTAAATGCACAAACAGTAATTTCTCCGCATTGCAAGGTGCAATTCTGAAATTTTTTGCTTTTTCCTGCTCCTCTTAGCATGATAAAGAAGATTCAAAGAGAGTGAGATGCCAGCTCCTTTCATTCAGTCAGTAGCTTCAATCATTTCTGGTATATGAATAACATGATGTTTTTCAATGGCAAAAATCAATGAATATTGTAAATGCACAAACAGTAATTTCTCTGCATTGCAAGGTGCAATTCTGAAATTTTTTGCTTTTTCCTGCTCCTCTTAGCATGATAAAGAAGATTCAAAGAGAGTGAGATGCCAGCTCCTTTCATTCAGTCAGTAGCTTCAATCATTTCTGGACGTTTTTCAATGGCAAAAATCAATGAATATTGTAAATGCACAAATAGTAATTTCTCTGCATTGCAAGGTGCAATTCTGAAATTTTTTGCTTTTTCCTGCTCCTCTTAGCATGATAAACAAGATTCAAAGAGAGTGAGATGCCAGCTCCTTTCATTCAGTCAGTAGCTTCAATCATTTCTGGACGTTATTCAATGGCAAAAATCAATGAATATTGTAAATGCACAAACAGTAATTTCTCCGCATTGCAAGGTGCAATTCAGAAATTTTTTGCTTTTTCCTGCTCCTCTTAGCATGATAAAGAAGATTCAAAGAGAGTGAGATGCCAGCTCCTTTCATTCAGTCAGTAGCTTCAAACATTTCTGGTATATGAATAACATGATGTTTTTCCATGGCAAAAATCAATGAATATTGTAAATGAACAAACAGTAATTTCTCCGCATTGCAAGGTGCAATTCTGAAATTTTTTGCTTTTTCCTGCTCCACTTAGCATGATAAAGAAGATTCAAAGAGAGTGAGATGCCAGCTCCTTTCATTCAGTCAGTAGCTTCAATCATTTCTGGACGTTTTTCAATGGCAAAAATCAATGAATATTGTAAATGCACAAACAGTAATTTCTCCGCATTGAAAGGTGCAATTCTGAAATTTTTTGCTTTTTCCTGCTCCTCTTAGCATGATAAAGAAGATTCAAAGAGAGTGAGATGCCAGCTCCTTTCATTCAGTCAGTAGCTTCAATCATTTCTGGTATATGAATAACATGATGTTTTTCAATGGCAAAAATTAATGAATTTTATAAATGCACAAACAGTAATTTCTCCGCATTGCAAGGTGCAATTCTGAAATTTTTTGCTTTTTCCTGCTCCTCTTAGCATGATAAAGAAGATTCAAAGAGAGTGAGATGCCAGCTCCTTTCATTCAGTCAGTAGCTTCAATCATTTCTGGACGTTTTTCAATGGCAAAAATCAATGAATATTGTAAATGCACAAACAGTAATTTCTCCGCATTGCAAGGTGCAATTCTGAAATTTTTTGCTTTTTCCTGCTCCTCTTAGCATGATAAAGAAGATTCAAAGAGAGTGAGATGCCAGCTCCTTTCATTCAGTCAGTAGCTTCAAACATTTCTGGTATATGAATAACATGATGTTTTTCATTCACAAAAATCAATGAATATTGTAAATGCACAAACAGTAATTTCTCCGCATTGCAAGGTGCAATTCTGAAATTTTTTGCTTTTTCCTGCTCCTCTTAGCATGATAAAGAAGATTCAAAGAGAGTGAGATGCCAGCTCCTTTCATTCAGCCAGTAGCTTCAATTATTTCTGGACGTTTTTCAATGGCAAAAATCAATGAATATTGTAAATGCACAAACAGTAATTTCTCCGCATTGCAAGGTGCAATTCTGAAATTTTTTGCTTTTTCCTGCTCCTCTTAGCATGATAAAGAAGATTCAAAGAGAGTGAGATGCCAGCTCCTTTCTTTCAGTCAGTAGCTTCAATCATTTCTGGACGTTTTTCAATGGCAAAAATCAATGAATATTGTAAATGCACAAACAGTAATTTCTCCGCATTGCAAGGTGAAATTCTGAAATTTTTTGCTTTTTCCTGCTCCTCATAGCATGATAAAGAAGATTCAAAGAGAGTGAGATGCCAGCTCCTTTCATTCAGTCAGTAGCTTCAATCATTTCTGGTATATGAATAACATGATGATTTTCAATGGCAAAAATCAATGAATATTGTAAATGCACAAACAGTAATTTCTCTGCATTGCAAGGTGCAATTCTGAAATTTTTTGCTTTTTCCTGCTCCTCTTAGCATGATAAAGAAGATTCAAAGAGAGCGAGATGCCAGCTCCTTTCATTCAGTCAGTAGCTTCAATCATTTCTGGTATATGAATAACATGATGTTTTTCAATGGCAAAAATCAATGAATATTGTAAATGCACAAACAGTAATTTCTCCGCATTGCAAGGTGCAATTTTGAAATTTTTTGCTTTTTCCTGCTCCTCTTAGCATGATAAAGAAGATTCAAAGAGAGTGAGATGCCAGCTCCTTTCATTCAGTCAGTAGCTTCAAACATTTCTGGTAGATGAATAACATGATGTTTTTCAATGGCAAAAATCAATGAATATTGTAAATGCACAAACAGTAATTTCTCCGCATTGCAAGGTGCAATTCTGAAATTTTTTGCTTTTTCCTGCTCCTCTTAGCATGATAAAGAAGATTCAAAGAGAGTGAGATGCCAGCTCCTTTCATTCAGTCAGTAGCTTCAATCATTTCTGGACGTTTTTCAATGGCAAAAATCAATGAATATTGTAAATGCACAAACAGTAATTTCTCCGCATTGCAAGGTGCAATTCTGAAATTTTTTGCTTTTTCCTGCTCCTCTTAGCATGATAAAGAAGATTCAAAGAGAGTGAGATGCCAGCTCCTTTCATTCAGTCAGTAGCTTCAATCATTTCTGGTATATGAATAACATGATGTTTTTCAATGGCAAAAATCAATGAATTTTTTAAATTCACAAACAGTAATTTCTCCGCATTGCAAGGTGCAATTCCGAAATTTTTTGCTTTTTCCTGCTCCTCTTAGCATGATAAAGAAGATTCGAAGAGAGTGAGATGCCAGCTCCTTTCATTCAGTCAGTAGCTTCAATCATTTCTGGACGTTTTTCAATGGCAAAAATCAATGAATATTGTAAATGCACAAACAGTAATTTCTCCGCATTGCAAAGTGCAAATCTGAAATTTTTTGCTTTTTCCTGCTCCTCTTAGCATGATAAAGAAGATTCAAAGAGAGTGAGATGCCAGCTCCTTTCAGAAAGTCAGTAGCTTCAAACATTTCTGGTATATGAGTAACATGATGTTTTTCAATGGCAAAAATCAATGAATATTGTAAATGCACAAACAGTAATTTCTCCGCATTGCAAGGTGCAATTCTGAAATTTTTTGCTTTTTCCTGCTCCTCTTAGCATAATAAAGAAGATTCAAAGAGAGTGAGATGCCAGCTCCTTTCATTCAGTCAGTAGCTTCAATCATTTCTGGACGTTTTTCAATGGCAAAAATCAATGAATATTGTAAATGCACAAACAGTAATTTCTCCGCATTGCAAGGTGCAATTCTGAAATTTTTTGCTTTTTCCTGCTCCTCTTAGCATGATAAAGAAGATTCAAAGAGAGTGAGATGCCAGCTCCTTTCATTCAGTCAGTAGCTTTAATCATTTCTGGACGTTTTTCAATGGCAAAAATCAATGAATATTGTAAATGCACAAACAGTAATTTCTCCGCATTGCAAGGTGTAATTCTGAAATTTTTTGCTTTTTCCTGCTCCTCTTAGCATGATTAATAAGATTCAAAGAGAGTGAGATGCCAGCTCCTTTCATTCAGTCAGTAGCTTCAATCATTTCTGGTATATGAATAAGATGATGTTATTCAATGGCAAAAATCAATGAATATTGTAAATGCACAAACAGTAATTTCTCCGCATTGCAAAGTGCAATTCTGAAATTTTTTTGCTTTTTCCTGCTCCTCTTAGCATGATAAAGAAGATTCAAAGAGAGTGAGATGCCAGCTCCTTTCATTCAGTCAGTAGCTTCAATCATTTCTGGACGTTTTTCAATGGCAAAAATCAATGAATATTGTAAATGCACAAACAGTAATTTCTCCGCATTGCAAGGTGCAATTCTGAAATTTTTTGCTTTTTCCTGCTCCTCTTAGCATGATAAAGAAAATTCAAAGAGAGTGAGATGCCAGCTCCTTTCATTCAGTCAGTAGCTTCAATCATTTCTGGACGTTTTTCAATGGCAAAAATCAATGAATATTGTAAATGCAGAAACAGTAATTTCTCCGCATTGCAAGGTGCAATTCTGAAATTTTTTGCTTTTTCCTGCTCCTCTTAGCATGATAAAGAAGATTCAAAGAGAGTGAGATGCCGGCTCCTTTCATTCAGTCAGTAGCTTCAAACATTTCTGGTATATGAATAACATGATGTTTTTCAATGGCAAAAATCAATGAATATTGTAAATGCACAAACAGTAATTTCTCCGCATTGCAAGGTGCAATTCTGAAATTTTTTGCTTTTTCCTGCTCCTCTTAGCATGATAAAGAAGATTCAAAGAGAGTGAGATGCCAGCTCCTTTCATTCAGTCAGTAGCTTCAATCATTTCTGGATGTTTTTCAATGGCAAAAATCAATGAATATTGTAAATGCACAAACAGTAATTTCTCCGCATTGCAAGGTGCAATTCTGAAATTTTTTGCTTTTTCCTGCTCCTCTTAGCATGATAAAGAAGATTCAAAGAGAGTGAGATGCCAGCTCCTTTCATTCAGTCAGTAGCTTCAATCATTTCTGGTATATGAATAACATGATGTTTTTCAATGGCAAAAATCAATGAATATTGTAAATGCACAAACAGTAATTTATTCGCATTGCAAGGTGCAATTCTGAAATTTTTTGCTTTTTCCTGCTCCTCTTAGCATGATAAAGAAGATTCAAAGAGAGTGAGATGCCAGCTCCTTTCATTCAGTCAGTAGCTTCAAACATTTCTGGTATATGAATAACATGATGTTTTTCAATGGCAAAAATCAATGAATATTGTAAATGCATAAACAGTAATTTCTCCGCATTGCAAGGTGCAATTCTGAAATTTTTTGCCTTTTCCTGCTCCTCTTATCATGATAAAGAAGATTCAAAGAGAGTGAGATGCCAGCTCCTTTCATTCAGTCAGTAGCTTCAATCATTTCTGGACGTTTTTCAATGGCAAAAATCAATGAATATTGTAAATGCACAAACAGTAATTTCTCCGCATTGCAAGGTGCAATTCTGACATTTTTTGCTTTTTCCTGCTCCTCTTAGCATGATAAAGAAGATTCAAAGAGAGTGAGATGCCAGCTCCTTTCATTCAGTCAGTAGCTTCAAACATTTCTGGTATATGAATAACATGATGTTTTTCAATGGCAAAAATCAATGAATATTGTAAATGCACAAACAGTAATTTCTCCGCATTGCAAGGTGCAATTCTGAAATTTTTAGCTTTTTCCTGCTCCTCTTAGCATGATAAAGAAGATTCAAAGAGAGTGAGATGCCAGCTCCTTTCATTCAGTCAGTAGCTTCAAACATTTCTGGTATATGAATAACATGATGTTTTTCAATCACAAAAATCAATGAATATTGTAAATGCACAAACAGTAATTTCTCCGCATTGCAAGGTGCAATTCTGAAATTTTTTGCTTTTTCCTGCTCCTCTTAGCATGATAAAGAAGATTCAAAGAGAGTGAGATGCCAGCTCCTTTCATTCAGCCAGTAGCTTCAATTATTTCTGGACGTTTTTCAATGGCAAAAATCAATGAATATTGTAAATGCACAAACAGTAATTTCTCCGCATTGCAAGGTGCAATTCTGAAATTTTTTGCTTTTTCCTGCTCCTCTTAGCATGATAAAGAAGATTCAAAGAGAGTGAGATGCCAGCTCCTTTCTTTCAGTCAGTAGCTTCAATCATTTCTGGACGTTTTTCAATGGCAAAAATCAATGAATATTGTAAATGCACAAACAGTAATTTCTCCGCATTGCAAGGTGCAATTCTGAAATTTTTTGCTTTTTCCTGCTCCTCATAGCATGATAAAGAAGATTCAAAGAGAGTGAGTTGCCAGCTCCTTTCATTCAGTCAGTAGCTTCAATCATTTCTGGTATATGAATAACATGATGATTTTCAATGGCAAAAATCAATGAATATTGCAAATGCACAAACAGTAATTTCTCCGCATTGCAAGGTGCAATTCTGAAATTTTTTGCTTTTTCCTGCTCCTCTTAGCATGATAAAGAAGATTCAAAGAGAGCGAGATGCCAGCTCCTTTCATTCAGTCAGTAGCTTCAATCATTTCTGGTATATGAATAACATGATGTTTTTCAATGGCAAAAATCAATGAATATTGTAAATGCACAAACAGTAATTTCTCCGCATTGCAAGGTGCAATTCTGAAATTTTTTGCTTTTTCCTGCTCCTCTTAGCATGATAAAGAAGATTCAAAGAGAGTGAGATGCCAGCTCCTTTCATTCAGTCAGTAGCTTCAAACATTTCTGGTAGATGAATAACATGATGTTTTTCAATGGCAAAAATCAATGAATATTGTAAATGCACAAACAGTAATTTCTCCGCATTGCAAGGTGCAATTCTGAAATTTTTTGCTTTTTCCTGCTCCTCTTAGCATGATAAAGAAGATTCAAAGAGAGTGAGATGCCAGCTCCTTTCATTCAGTCAGTAGCTTCAATCATTTCTGGACGTTTTTCAATGGCAAAATCAATGAATATTGTAAATGCACAAACAGTAATTTCTCCGCATTGCAAGGTGCAATTCTGAAATTTTTTGCTTTTTCCTGCTCCTCTTAGCATGATAAAGAAGATTCAAAGAGAGTGAGATGCCAGCTCCTTTCATTCAGTCACTAGCTTCAATCATTTCTGGTATATGAATAACATGATGTTTTTCAATGGCAAAAATCAATGAATTTTTTAAATTCACAAAGAGTAATTTCTCCGCATTGCAAGGTGCAATTCCGAAATTTTTTGCTTTTTCCTGCTCCTCTTAGCATGATAAAGAAGATTCGAAGAGAGTGAGATGCCAGCTCCTTTCATTCAGTCAGTAGCTTCAATCATTTCTTCACGTTTTTCAATGGCAAAAATCAATGAATATTGTAAATGCACAAACAGTAATTTCTCCGCATTGCAAGGTGCAATTCTGAAATTTTTTGCTTTTTCCTGCTCCTCTTAGCATGATAAAGAAGATTCAAAGAGAGTGAGATGCCAGCTCCTTTCATTCAGTCAGTAGCTTCAAACATTTCTGGTATATGAATAACATGATGTTTTTCAATGGCAAAAATCAATGAATATTGTAAATGCACAAACAGTAATTTCTCCGCATTGCAAGGTGCAATTCTGAAATTTTTTGCTTTTTCCTGCTCCTCTTAGCATGATAAAGAAGATTCAAAGAGAGTGAGATGCCAGCTCCTTTCATTCAGTCAGTAGCTTCAATCATTTCTGGACGTTTTTCAATGGCAAAAATCAATGAATATTGTAAATGCACAAACAGTAATTTCTCCGCATTGCAAGGTGCAATTCTGAAATTTTTTGCTTTTTCCTGCTCCTCTTAGCATGATAAAGAAGATTCAAAGAGAGTGAGATGCCAGCTCCTTTCATTCAGTCAGTAGCTTTAATCATTTCTGGACGTTTTTCAATGGCAAAAATCAATGAATATTGTAAATGCACAAACAGTAATTTCTCCGCATTGCAAGGTGTAATTCTGAAATTTTTTGCTTTTTCCTGCTCCTCTTAGCATGATTAATAAGATTCAAAGAGAGTGAGATGCCAGCTCCTTTCATTCAGTCAGTAGCTTCAATCATTTCTGGTATATGAATAACATGATGTTATTCAATGGCAAAAATCAATGAATATTGTAAATGCACAAACAGTAATTTCTCCGCATTGCAAGGTGCAATTCTGAAATTTTTTTGCTTTTTCCTGCTCCTCTTAGCATGATAAAGAAGATTCAAAGAGAGTGAGATGCCAGCTCCTTTCATTCAGTCAGTAGCTTCAATAATTTCTGGACGTTTTTCAATGGCAAAAATCAATGAATATTGTAAATGCACAAACAGTAATTTCTCCGCATTGCAAGGTGCAATTCTGAAATTTTTTGATTTTTCCTGCTCCTCTTAGCATGATAAAGAAGATTCAAAGAGAGTGAGATGCCAGCTCCTTTCATTCAGTCAGTAGCTTCAATCATTTCTGGACGTTTTTCAATGGCAAAAATCAATGAATATTGTAAATGCAGAAACAGTAATTTCTCCGCATTGCAAGGTGCAATTCTGAAATTTTTTGCTTTTTCCTGCTCCTCTTAGCATGATAAAGAAGATTCAAAGAGAGTGAGATGCCAGCTCCTTTCATTCAGTCAGTAGCTTCAAACATTTCTGGTATATGAATAACATGATGTTTTTCAATGGCAAAAATCAATGAATATTGTAAATGCACAAACAGTAATTTCTCCGCATTGCAAGGTGCAATTCTGAAATTTTTTGCTTTTTCCTGCTCCTCTTAGCATGATAAAGAAGATTCAAAGAGAGTGAGATGCCAGCTCCTTTCATTCAGTCAGTAGCTTCAATCATTTCTGGATGTTTTTCAATGGCAAAAATCAATGAATATTGTAAATGCACAAACAGTAATTTCTCCGCATTGCAAGGTGCAATTCTGAAATTTTTTGCTTTTTCCTGCTCCTCTTAGCATGATAAAGAAGATTCAAAGAGAGTGAGATGCCAGCTCCTTTCATTCAGTCAGTAGCTTCAATCATTTCTGGTATATGAATAACATGATGTTTTTCAATGGCAAAAATCAATGAATATTGTAAATGCACAAACAGTAATTTCTCCGCATTGCAAGGTGCAATTCTGAAATTTTTTGCTTTTTCCTGCTCCTCTTAGCATGATAAAGAAGATTCAAAGAGAGTGAGATGCCAGCTCCTTTCATTCAGTCAGTAGCTTCAATCATTTCTGGACGTTTTCAATGGCAAAAATCAATGAATATTGTAAATGCACAAACAGTAATTTCTCCGCATTGCAAGGTGCAATTCTGAAATTTTTTGCTTTTTCCTGCTCCTCTTAGCATGATAAAGAAGATTCAAAGAGAGTGAGATGCCAGCTCCTTTCATTCAGTCAGTAGCTTCAATCATTTCTGGTATATGAATAACATAATGTTTTTCAATGGCAAAAATCAATGAATATTGTAAATGCACAAACAGTAATTTATTCGCATTGCAAGGTGCAATTCTGAAATTTTTTGCTTTTTCCTGCTCCTCTTAGCATGATAAAGAAGATTCAAAGAGAGTGAGATGCCAGCTCCTTTCATTCAGTGAGTAGCTTCAAACATTTCTGGTATATGAATAACATGATGTTTTTCAATGGCAAAAATCAATGAATATTGTAAATGCATAAACAGTAATTTCTCCGCATTGCAAGGTGCAATTCTGAAATTTTTTGCCTTTTCCTGCTCCTCTTAGCATGATAAAGAAGATTCAAAGAGAGTGAGATGCCAGCTCCTTTCATTCAGTCAGTAGCTTCAATCATTTGTGGACGTTTTTCAATGGCAAAAATCAATGAATATTGTAAATGCACAAACAGTAATTTCTCCGCATTGCAAGGTGCAATTCTGAAATTTTTTGCTTTTTCCTGCTCCTCTTAGCATGATAAAGAAGATTCAAAGAGAGTGAGATGCCAGCTCCTTTCATTCAGTCAGTAGCTTCAATCATTTCTGGACGTTTTTCAATGGCAAAAATCAATGAATACTGTAAATGCACAAACAGTAATTTCTCCGCATTGCAAGGTGCAATTCTGAAATTTTTTGCTTTTTCCTGCTCCTCTTAGCATGATAAAGAAGATTCAAAGAGAGTGAGATGCCAGCTCCTTTCATTCAGTCAGTAGCTTCAAACATTTCTGGTATATGAATAACATGATGTTTTTCAATGGCAAAAATCAATGAATATTGTAAATGCATAAACAGTAATTTCTCCGCATTGCAAGGTGCAATTCTGAAATTTTTTGCCTTTTCCTGCTCCTCTTAGCATGATAAAGAAGATTCAAAGAGAGTGAGATGCCAGCTCCTTTCATTCAGTCAGTAGCTTCAATCATTTGTGGACGTTTTTCAATGGCAAAAATCAATGAATATTGTAAATGCACAAACAGTAATTTCTCCGCATTGCAAGGTGCAATTCTGAAATTTTTTGCTTTTTCCTGCTCCTCTTAGCATGATAAAGAAGATTCAAAGAGAGTGAGATGCCAGCTCCTTTCATTCAGTCAGTAGCTTCAAACATTTCTGGTATATGAATAACATGATGTTTTTCAATGACAAAAATCAATGAATATTGTAAATGCACAAACAGTAATTTCTCCGCATTGCAAGGTGCAATTCTGAAATTTTTTGCTTTTTCCTGCTCCTCTTAGCATGATAAAGAAGATTCAAAGAGAGTGAGATGCCAGCTCCTTTCATTCAGTCAGTAGCTTCAATCATTTCTGGACGTTTTTCAATGGCAAAAATCAATGAATATTGTAAATGCACAAACAGTAATTTCTCCGCATTGCAAGGTGCACTTCTGAAATTGTTTGCTTTTTCCTGCTCCTCTTAGCATGATAAAGAAGATTCAAAGAGAGTGAGATGCCAGCTCCTTTCATTCAGTCAGTAGCTTCAATCATTTCTGGTATATGAATAACATGATGTTTTTCATTGGCAAAAATCAATGAATATTGTAAATGCACAAACAGTAATTTCTCCGCATTGCAAGGTGCAATTCTGAAATTTTTTGCTTTTTCCTGCTCCTCTTAGCATGATAAAGAAGATTCAAAGAGAGTGAGATGCCAGCTCCTTTCATTCAGTCAGTAGCTTCAAACATTTCTGGTATATGAATAACATGATGTTTTTCAATGACAAAAATCAATGAATATTGTAAATGCACAAACAGTAATTTCTCCGCATTGCAAGGTGCAATTCTGAAATTTTTTGCTTTTTCCTGCTCCTCTTAGCATGATAAAGAAGATTCAAAGAGAGTGAGATGCCAGCTCCTTTCATTCAGTCAGTAGCTTCAATCATTTCTGGACGTTTTTCAATGGCAAAAATCAATGAATATTGTAAATGCACAAACAGTAATTTCTCCGCATTGCAAGGTGCAATTCTGAAATTTTTTGCTTTTTCCTGCTCCTCTTAGCATGATAAAGAAGATTCAAAGAGAGTGAGTTGCCAGCTCCTTTCATTCAGTCAGTAGCTTCAAACATTTCTGGTATATGAATAACATGATGTTTTTCAATGGCAAAAATCAATGAATATTGTAAATGCATAAACAGTAATTTCTCCGCATTGCAAGGTGCAATTCTGAAATTTTTTGCCTTTTCCTGCTCCTCTTAGCATGATAAAGAAGATTCAAAGAGAGTGAGATGCCAGCTCCTTTCATTCAGTCAGTAGCTTCAATCATTTGTGGACGTTTTTCAATGGCAAAAATCAATGAATATTGTAAATGCACAAACAGTAATTTCTCCGCATTGCAAGGTGCAATTCTGAAATTTTTTGCTTTTTCCTGCTCCTCTTAGCATGATAAAGAAGATTCAAAGAGAGTGAGATGCCAGCTCCTTTCATTCAGTCAGTAGCTTCAAACATTTCTGGTATATGAATAACATGATGTTTTTCAATGACAAAAATCAATGAATATTGCAAATGCACAAACAGTAATTTCTCCGCATTGCAAGGTGCAATTCTGAAATTTTTTGCTTTTTCCTGCTCCTCTTAGCATGATAAAGAAGATTCAAAGAGAGTGAGATGCCAGCTCCTTTCATTCAGTCAGTAGCTTCAATCATTTCTGGACGTTTTTCAATGGCAAAAATCAATGAATATTGTAAATGCACAAACAGTAATTTCTCCGCATTGCAAGGTGCACTTCTGAAATTTTTTGCTTTTTCCTGCTCCTCTTAGCATGATAAAGAAGATTCAAAGAGAGTGAGATGCCAGCTAATTTCATTCAGTCAGTAGCTTCAATCATTTCTGGTATATGAATAACATGATGTTTTTCATTGGCAAAAATCAATGAATATTGTAAATGCACAAACAGTAATTTCTCCGCATTGCAAGGTGCAATTCTGAAATTTTTTGCTTTTTCCTGCTCCTCTTAGCATGATAAAGAAGATTCAAAGAGAGTGAGATGCCAGCTCCTTTCATTCAGTCAGTAGCTTCAATCATTTCTGGACGTTTTTCAATGGCAAAAATCAATGAATATTGTAAATGCACAAACAGCAATTTCTCCGCATTGCAAGGTGCAATTCTGAAATTTTTTGCTTTTTCCTGCTCCTCTTAGCATGATAAAGAAGATTCAAAGAGAGTGAGATGCCAGCTCCTTTCATTCAGTCAGTAGCTTCAAACATTTCTGGTATATGAATAACATGATGTTTTTCAATGGCAAAAATCAATGAATATTGTAAATGCACAAACAGTAATTTCTCCGCATTGCAAGGTGCAATTCTGAAATTTTTTGCTTTTTCCTGCTCCTCTTAGCATGATAAAGAAGATTCAAAGAGAGTGAGATGCCAGCTCCTTTCATTCAGTCAGTACCTTCAATCATTTCTGGACGTTTTTCAATGGCAAAAATCAATGAATATTGTAAATGCACAAACAGTAATTTCTCCGCATTGCAAGGTGCAATTCTGAAATTTTTTGCTTTTTCCTGCTCCTCTTAGCATGATAAAGAAGATTCAAAGAGAGTGAGATGCCAGCTCCTTTCATTCAGTCAGTAGCTTCAATCATTTCTGGACGTTTTTCAATGGCAAAAATCAATGAATATTGTAAATGCACAAACAGTAATTTCTCCGCATTGCAAGGTGCAATTCTGAAATTTTTTGCTTTTTCCTGCTCCTCTTAGCATGATAAAGAAGATTCAAAGAGAGTGAGATGCCAGCTCCTTTCATTCAGTCAGTAGCTTCAATCATTTCTGGTATATGAATAACATGATGTTTTTCAATGGCAAAAATCAATGAATATTGTAAATGCACAAACAGTAATTTCTCCGCATTGCAAGGTGCAATTCTGAAATTTTTTGCTTTTTCCTGCTCCTCTTAGCATGATAAAGAAGATTCAAAGAGAGTGAGATGCCAGCTCCTTTCATTCAGTCAGTAGCTTCAAACATTTCTGGTATATGAATAACATGATGTTTTTCAATGACAAAAATCAATGAATATTGTAAATGCACAAACAGTAATTTCTCCGCATTGCAAGGTGCAATTCTGAAATTTTTTGCTTTTTCCTGCTCCTCTTAGCATGATAAAGAAGATTCAAAGAGAGTGAGATGCCAGCTCCTTTCATTCAGTCAGTAGCTTCAATCATTTCTGGACGTTTTTCAATGGCAAAAATCAATGAATATTGTAAATGCACAAACAGTAATTTCTCCGCATTGCAAGGTGCAATTCTGAAATTTTTTGCTTTTTCCTGCTCCTCTTAGCATGATAAAGAAGATTCAAAGAGAGTGAGATGCCAGCTCCTTTCATTCAGTCAGTAGCTTCAATCATTTCTGGTATATGAATAACATGATGTTTTTCATTGGCAAAAATCAATGAATATTGTAAATGCACAAACAGTAATTTCTCCGCATTGCAAGGTGCAATTCTGAAATTTTTGCTTTTTCCTGCTCCTCTTAGCATGATAAAGAAGATTCAAAGAGAGTGAGATGCCAGCTCCTTTCATTCAGTCAGTAGCTTCAATCATTTCTGGACGTTTTTCAATGGCAAAAATCAATGAATATTGTAAATGCACAAACAGCAATTTCTCCGCATTGCAAGGTGCAATTCTGAAATTTTTTGCTTTTTCCTGCTCCTCTTAGCATGATAAAGAAGATTCAAAGAGAGTGAGATGCCAGCTCCTTTCATTCAGTCAGTAGCTTCAAACATTTCTGGTATATGAATAACATGATGTTTTTCAATGGCAAAAATCAATGAATATTGTAAATGCACAAACAGTAATTTCTCCGCATTGCAAGGTGCAATTCTGAAATTTTTTGCTTTTTCCTGCTCCTCTTAGCATGATAAAGAAGATTCAAAGAGAGTGAGATGCCAGCTCCTTTAATTCAGTCAGTAGCTTCAATCATTTCTGGTATATGAATAACATGATGTTTTTCAATGGCAAAAATCAATGAAATATTGTAAATGCACAAACAGTAATTTCTCCGCATTGCAAGGTGCAATTCTGAATTTTTTTGCTTTTTCCTGCTCCTCTTAGCATGATAAAGAAGATTCAAAGAGAGTGAGATGCCAGTTCCTTTCATTCAGTCAGTAGCTTCAATCATTTCTGGACGTTTTTCAATGGCAAAAATCAATGAATATTGTAAATGCACAAACAGTAATTTCTCCGCATTGCAAGGTGCAATTCTGAAATTTTTTGCTTTTTCCTGCTCCTCTTAACATGATAAAGAAGATTCAAAGAGAGTGAGATGCCAGCTCCTTTCATTCAGTCAGTAGCTTCAATCATTTCTGGACGTTTTTCAATGGCAAAAATCAATGAATATTGTAAATGCACAAACAGTAATTTCTCCGCATTGCAAGGTGCAATTCTGAAATTTTTTGCTTTTTCCTGCTCCTCTTAGCATGATAAAGAAGATTCAAAGAGAGTGAGATGCCAGCTCCTTTCATTCAGTCAGTAGCTTCAAACATTTCTGGTATATGAATAACATGATGTTTTTCAATGGCAAAAATCAATGAATATTGTAAATGCACAAACAGTAATTTCTCCGCATTGCAAGGTGCAATTCTGAAATTTTTTGCTTTTTCCTGCTCCTCTTAGCATGATAAAGAAGATTCAAAGAGAGTGAGATGCCAGCTCCTTTCATTCAGTCAGTAGCTTCAATCATTTCTGGACGTTTTTCATTGGCAAAAATCAATGAATATTGTAAATGCACAAACAGTAATTTCTCCGCATTGCAAGGTGCAATTCTGAAATTTTTTGCTTTTTCCTGCTCCTCTTAGCATGATAAAGAAGATTCAAAGAGTGAGATGCCAGCTTCTTTCATTCAGTCAGTAGCTTCAAACATTTCTGGTATATGAATAAATTGATGTTTTTCAATGGCAAAAATCAATGAATATTGTAAATGCACAAACAGTAATTTCTCCGCATTGCAAGGTGCAATTCTGAAATTTTTTGCTTTTTCCTGCTCCTCTTAGCATGATAAAGAAGATTCAAAGAGAGTGAGATGCCAGCTCCTTTCATTCAGTCAGTAGCTTCAAACATTTCTGGTATATGAATAACATGATGTTTTTCAATGGCAAAAATCAATGAATATTGTAAATGCACAAACAGTAATTTCTCCACATTGCAAGGTGCAATTCTGAATTTTTTTGCTTTTTCCTGCTCCTCTTAGCATGATAAAGAAGATTCAAAGAGAGTGAGATGCCAGCTCCTTTCATTCAGTTAGTAGCTTCAATCATTTCTGGACGTTTTTCAATGGCAAAAATCAATGAATATTGTAAATGCACAAACAGTAATTTCTCCGCATTGCAAGGTGCAATTCTGAAATTTTTTGCTTTTTCCTGCTCCTCTTAGCATGATAAAGAAGATTCAAAGAGAGTGAGATGCCAGCTCCTTTCATTCAGTCAGTAGCTTCAATCATTTCTGGTATATGAATAACATGATGTTTTTCAATGGCAAAAATCAATGAATATTGTAAATGCACAAACAGTAATTTCTCCGCATTGCAAGGTGCAATTCTGAAATTTTTTGCTTTTTCCTGCTCCTCTTAGCATGATAAAGAAGATTCAAAGAGAGTGAGATGCCAGCTCCTTTCATTCAGTCAGTAGCTTCAATCATTTCTGGACGTTTTTCAATGGCAAAAATCAATGAATATTGTAAATGCACAAACAGTAATTTCTCCGCATTGCAAGGTGCAATTCTGAAATTTTTTGCTTTTTCCTGCTCCTCTTAGCATGATAAAGAAGATTCAAAGAGAGTGAGATGCCAGCTCCTTTCATTCAGTCAGTAGCTTCAAACATTTCTGGTATATGAATAACATGATGTTTTTCAATGGCAAAAATCAATGAATATTGTAAATGCACAAACAGTAATTTCTCCGCATTGAAAGGTGCAATTCTGAAATTTTTTGCTTTTTCCTGCTCCTCTTAGCATGATAAAGAAGATTCAAAGAGAGTGAGATGCCAGCTCCTTTCATTCAGTCAGTAGCTTCAATCATTTCTGGACGTTTTTCAATGGCAAAAATCAATGAATATTGTAAATGCACAAACAGTAATTTCTCCGCATTGCAAGGTGCAATTCTGAAATTTTTTGCTTTTTCCTGCTCCTCTTAGCATGATAAAGAAGATTCAAAGAGAGTGAGATGCCAGCTCCTTTCATTCAGTCAGTAGCTTCAATCATTTCTGGACGTTTTTCAATGGCAAAAATCAATGAATATTGTAAATGCACAAACAGTAATTTCTCCGCATTGCAAGGTGCAATTCTGAAATTTTTTGCTTTTTCCTGCTCCTCTTAGCATGATAAAGAAGATTCAAAGAGAGTAAGATGCCAGCTCCTTTCATCCAGTCAGTAGCTTCAATCATTTCTGGTATATGAATAACATGATGTTTTTCAATGGCAAAAATCAATGAATATTGTAAATGCACAAACAGTAATTTCTCCGCATTGCAAGGTGCAATTCTGAAATTTTTTGCTTTTTCCTGCTCCTCTTAGCATGATAAAGAAGATTCAAAGAGAGTGAGATGCCAGCTCCTTTCATTCAGTCAGTAGCTTCAATCATTTCTGGACGTTTTTCAATGGCAAAAATCAATGAATATTGTAAATGCACAAACAGTAATTTCTCCGCATTGCAAGGTGCAATTCTGAAATTTTTTGCTTTTTCCTGCTCCTCTTAGCATGATAAAGAAGATTCAAAGAGAGTGAGATGCCAGCTCCTTTCATTCAGTCAGTAGCTTCAAACATTTCTGGTATATGAATAACATGATGTTTTTCAATGGCAAAAATCAATGAATATTGTAAAAGCACAAACAGTAATTTCTCCGCATTGCAAGGTGCAATTCTGAAATTTTTTGCTTTTTCCTGCTCCTCTTAGCATGATAAAGAAGATTCAAAGAGAGTGAGATGCCAGCTCCTTTCATTCAGTCAGTAGCTTCAATCATTTCTGGACGTTTTTCAATGGCAAAAATCAATGAATATTGTAAATGCACAAACAGTAATTTCTCCGCATTGCAAGGTGCAATTCTGAAATTTTTTGCTTTTTCCTGCTCCTCTTAGCATGATAAAGAAGATTCAAAGAGAGTGAGATGCCAGCTCCTTTCCTTCAGTCAGTAGCTTCAATCATTTCTGGTATATGAATAACATGATGTTTTTCAATGGCAAAAATCAATGAATATTGTAAATGCACAAACAGTAATTTCTCCACATTGCAAGGTGCAATTCTGAAATTTTTTGCTTTTTCCTGCTCCTCTTAGCATGATAAAGAAGATTCAAAGAGAGTGAGATGCCAGCTCCTTTCATTCAGTCAGTAGCTTCAATCATTTCTGGACGTTTTTCAATGGCAAAAATCAATGAATATTGTAAATGCACAAACAGTAATTTCTCCGCATTGCAAGGTGCAATTCTGAAATTTTTTGCTTTTTCCTGCTCCTCTTAGCATGATAAAGAAGATTCAAAGAGAGCGAGATGCCAGCTCCTTTCATTCAGTCAGTAGCTTCAATCATTTCTGGTATATGAATAACATGATGTTTTTCAATGGCAAAAATCAATGAATATTGTAAATGCACAAACAGTAATTTCTCCGCATTCATTGCAAGGTGCAATTCTGAAATTTTTTGCTTTTTCCTGCTCCTCTTAGCATGATAAAGAAGATTCAAAGAGAGTGAGATGCCAGCTCCTTTCATTCAGTCAGTAGCTTCAATAATTTCTGGACGTTTTTCAATGGCAAAAATCAATGAATATTGTAAATGCACAAACAGTAATTTCTCCGCATTGCAAGGTGCAATTCTGAAATTTTTTGCTTTTTCCTGCTCCTCTTAGCATGATAAAGAAGATTCAAAGAGAGTGAGATGCCAGCTCCTTTCATTCAGTCAGTAGCTTCAAACATTTCTGGTATATGAATAACATGATGTTTTTCAATGGCAAAAATCAATGAATATTGTAAATGCACAAACAGTAATTTCTCCGCATTGCAAGGTGCAATTCTGAAATTTTTTGCTTTTTCCTGCTCCTCTTAGCATGATAAAGAAGATTCAAAGAGAGTGAGATGCCAGCTCCTTTCATTCAGTCAGTAGCTTCAATCATTTCTGGACGTTTTTCAATGGCAAAAATCAATGAATATTGTAAATGCACAAACAGTAATTTCTCCGCATTGCAAGGTGCAATTCTGAAATTTTTTGCTTTTTCCTGCTCCTCTTAGCATGATAAAGAAGATTCAAAGAGAGTGAGATGCCAGCTCCTTTCATTCAGTCAGTAGCTTCAATCATTTCTGGACGTTTTTCAATGGCAAAAATCAATGAATATTGTAAATGCACAAACAGTAATTTCTCCGCATTGCAAGGTGCAATTCTGAAATTTTTTGCTTTTTCCTGCTCCTCTTAGCATGATAAAGAAGATTCAAAGAGAGTAAGATGCCAGCTCCTTTCATTCAGTCAGTAGCTTCAATCATTTCTGGTATATGAATAACATGATGTTTTTCAATGGCAAAAATCAATGAATATTGTAAATGCACAAACAGTAATTTCTCCGCATTGCAAGGTGCAATTCTGAAATTTTTTGCTTTTTCCTGCTCCTCTTAGCATGATAAAGAAGATTCAAAGAGAGTGAGATGCCAGCTCCTTTCATTCAGTCAGTAGCTTCAATCATTTCTGGACGTTTTTCAATGGCAAAAATCAATGAATATTGTAAATGCACAAACAGTAATTTCTCCGCATTGCAAGGTGCAATTCTGAAATTTTTTGCTTTTTCCTGCTCCTCTTAGCATGATAAAGAAGATTCAAAGAGAGTGAGATGCCAGCTCCTTTCATTCAGTCAGTAGCTTCAATCATTTCTGGACGTTTTTCAATGGCAAAAATCAATGAATATTGTAAATGCACAAACAGTAATTTCTCCGCATTGCAAGGTGCAATTCTGAAATTTTTTGCTTTTTCCTGCTCCTCTTAGCATGATAAAGAAGATTCAAAGAGAGTGAGATGCAAGCTCCTTTCATTCAGTCAGTAGCTTCAAACAATTCTGGTATATGAATAACATGATGTTTTTCAATGGCAAAAATCAATGAATATTGTAAAAGCACAAACAGTAATTTCTCCGCATTGCAAGGTGCAATTCTGAAATTTTTTGCTTTTTCCTGCTCCTCTTAGCATGATAAAGAAGATTCAAAGAGAGTGAGATGCCAGCTCCTTTCATTCAGTCAGTAGCTTCAATCATTTCTGGACGTTTTTCAATGGCAAAAATCAATGAATATTGTAAATGCACAAACAGTAATTTCTCCGCATTGCAAGGTGCAATTCTGAAATTTTTTGCTTTTTCCTGCTCCTCTTAGCATGATAAAGAAGATTCAAAGAGAGTGAGATGCCAGCTCCTTTCATTCAGTCAGTAGCTTCAATCATTTCTGGTATATGAATAACATGATGTTTTTCAATGGCAAAAATCAATGAATATTGTAAATGCACAAACAGTAATTTCTCCGCATTGCAAGTTGCAATTCTGAAATTTTTTGCTTTTTCCTGCTCCTCTTAGCATGATAAAGAAGATTCAAAGAGAGTGAGATGCCAGCTCCTTTCATTCAGTCAGTAGCTTCAATCATTTCTGGACGTTTTTCAATGGCAAAAATCAATGAATATTGTAAATGCACAAACAGTAATTTCTCCGCATTGCAAGGTGCAATTCTGAAATTTTTTGCTTTTTCCTGCTCCTCTTAGCATGATAAAGAAGATTCAAAGAGAGTGAGATGCCAGCTCCTTTCATTCAGTCAGTAGCTTCAATCATTTCTGGACGTTTTTCAATGGCAAAAATCAATGAATATTGTAAATGCACAAACAGTAATTTCTCCGCATTGCAAGGTGCAATTCTGAAATTTTTTGCTTTTTCCTGCTCCTCTTAGCATGATAAAGAAGATTCAAAGAGAGTGAGATGCCAGCTCCTTTCATTCAGTCAGTAGCTTCAATCATTTCTGGACGTTTTTCAATGGCAAAAATCAATGAATATTGTAAATGCACAAACAGTAATTTCTCCGCATTGCAAGGTGCAATTCTGAATTTTTTTGCTTTTTCCTGCTCCTCTTAGCATGATAAAGAAGATTCAAAGAGAGTGAGATGCCAGCTCCTTTCATTCAGTCAGTAGCTTCAATCATTTCTGGTATATGAATAACATGATGTTTTTCAATGGCAAAAATCAATGAATATTGTAAATGCACAAACAGTAATTTCTCCGCATTGCAAGTTGCAATTCTGAAATTTTTTGCTTTTTCCTGCTCCTCTTAGCATGATAAAGAAGATTCAAAGAGAGTGAGATGCCAGCTCCTTTCATTCAGTCAGTAGCTTCAATCATTTCTGGACGTTTTTCAATGGCAAAAATCAATGAATATTGTAAATGCACAAACAGTAATTTCTCCGCATTGCAAGGTGCAATTCTGAAATTTTTTGCTTTTTCCTGCTCCTCTTAGCATGATAAAGAAGATTCAAAGAGAGTGAGATGCCAGCTCCTTTCATTCAGTCAGTAGCTTCAATCATTTCTGGACGTTTTTCAATGGCAAAAATCAATGAATATTGTAAATGCACAAACAGTAATTTCTCCGCATTGCAAGGTGCAATTCTGAAATGTTTTGCTTTTTCCTGCTCCTCTTAGCATGATAAAGAAGATTCAAAGAGAGTGAGATGCCAGCTCCTTTCATTCAGTCAGTAGCTTCAATCATTTCTGGTATATGAATAACATGATGTTTTTCAATGGCAAAAATCAATGAATATTGTAAATGCACAAACAGTAATTTCTCCGCATTGCAAGGTGCAATTCTGAAATTTTTTGCTTTTTCCTGCTCCTCTTAGCATGATAAAGAAGATTCAAAGAGAGTGAGATGCCAGCTCCTTTCATTCAGTCAGTAGCTTCAATCATTTCTGGATGTTTTTCAATGGCAAAAATCAATGAATATTGTAAATGCACAAACAGTAATTTCTCCGCATTGCAAGGTGCAATTCTGAAATTTTTTGCATTTTCCTGCTCCTCTTAGCATGATAAAGAAGATTCAAAGAGAGTGAGATGCCAGCTCCTTTCATTCAGTCAGTAGCTTCAATCATTTCTGGACGTTTTTCAATGGCAAAAATCAATGAATATTGTAAATGCACAAACAGTAATTTCTCCGCATTGCAAGGTGCAATTCTGAAATTTTTTGCTTTTTCCTGCTCCTCTTAGCATGATAAAGAAGATTCAAAGAGAGTGAGATGCCAGCTCCTTTCATTCAGTCAGTAGCTTCAATCATTTCTGGACGTTTTTCAATGGCAAAAATCAATGAATATTGTAAATGCACAAACAGTAATTTCTCCGCATTGCAAGGTGCAATTCTGAAATTTTTTGCTTTTTCCTGCTCCTCTTAGCATGATAAAGAAGATTCAAAGAGAGTGAGATGCCAGCTTCTTTCATTCAGTCAGTAGCTTCAAACATTTCTGGGATATGAATAACATGATGTTTTTCAATGGCAAAAATCAATGAATATGGTAAATGCACAAACAGTAATTTCTCCGCATTGCAAGGTGCAATTCTGAAATTTTTTGCTTTTTCCTGCTCCTCTTAGCATGATAAAGAAGATTCAAAGAGAGTGAGATGCCAGCTCCTTTCATTCAGTCAGTAGCTTCAATCATTTCTGGACGTTTTTCAATGGCAAAAATCAATGAATATTGTAAATGCACAAACAGTAATTTCTCCGCATTGCAAGGTGCAATTCTGAAATTTTTTGCTTTTTCCTGCTCCTCTTAGCATGGTAAAGAAGATTCAAAGAGAGTGAGATGCCAGCTCCTTTCATTCAGTCAGTAGCTTCAATCATTTCTGGACGTTTTTCAATGGCAAAAATCAATGAATATTGTAAATGCACAAACAGTAATTTCTCCGCATTGCAAGGTGCAATTCTGAAATTTTTTGCTTTTTCCTGCTCCTCTTAGCATGATAAAGAAGATTCAAAGAGAGTGAGATGCCAGCTCCTTTCATTCAGTCAGTAGCTTCAATCATTTCTGGTATATGAATAACATGATGTTTTTCAATGGCAAAAATCAATGAATATTGTAAATGCACAAACAGTAATTTCTCCGCATTGCAAGGTGCAATTCTGAAATTTTTTGCTTTTTCCTGCTCCTCTTAGCATGATAAAGAAGATTCAAAGAGAGTGAGATGCCAGCTTCTTTCATTCAGTCAGTAGCTTCAAACATTTCTGGGATATGAATAACATGATGTTTTTCAATGGCAAAAATCAATGAATATGGTAAATGCACAAACAGTAATTTCTCCGCATTGCAAGGTGCAATTCTGAAATTTTTTGCTTTTTCCTGCTCCTCTTAGCATGATAAAGAAGATTCAAAGAGAGTGAGATGCCAGCTCCTTTCATTCAGTCAGTAGCTTCAATCATTTCTGGACGTTTTTCAATGGCAAAAATCAATGAATATTGTAAATGCACAAACAGTAATTTCTCCGCATTGCAAGGTGCAATTCTGAAATTTTTTGCTTTTTCCTGCTTCTCTTAGCATGGTAAAGAAGATTCAAAGAGAGTGAGATGCCAGCTCCTTTCATTCAGTCAGTAGCTTCAATCATTTCTGGACGTTTTTCAATGGCAAAAATCAATGAATATTGTAAATGCACAAACAGTAATTTCTCCGCATTGCAAGGTGCAATTCTGAAATTTTTTGCTTTTTCCTGCTCCTCTTAGCATGATAAAGAAGATTCAAAGAGAGTGAGATGCCAGCTCCTTTCATTCAGTCAGTAGCTTCAATCATTTCTGGACGTTTTTCAATGGCAAAAATCAATGAATATTGTAAATGCACAAACAGTAATTTCTCCGCATTGCAAGGTGCAATTCTGAAATTTTTTGCTTTTTCCTGCTCCTCTTAGCATGATAAAGAAGATTCAAAGAGAGTGAGATGCCAGCTCCTTTCATTCAGTCAGTAGCTTCAATCATTTCTGAACGTTTTTCAATGGCAAAAATCAATGAATATTGTAAATGCACAAACAGTAATTTCTCCGCATTGCAAGGTGCAATTCTGAAATTTTTTGCTTTTTCCTGCTCCTCTTAGCATGATAAAGAAGATTCAAAGAGAGTGAGATGCCAGCTCCTTTCATTCAGTCAGTAGCTTCAAACATTTCTGGTATATGAATAACATGATGTTTTTCAATGGCAAAAATCAATGAATATTGTAAATGCACAAACAGTAATTTCTCCGCATTGCAAGGTGCAATTCTGAAATTTTTTGCTTTTTCCTGCTCCTCTTAGCATGGTAAAGAAGATTCAAAGAGAGTGAGATGCCAGCTCCTTTCATTCAGTCAGTAGCTTCAATCATTTCTGGACGTTTTTCAATGGCAAAAATCAATGAATATTGTAAATGCACAAACAGTAATTTCTCCGCATTGCAAGGTGCAATTCTGAAATTTTTTGCTTTTTCCTGCTCCTCTTAGCATGATAAAGAAGATTCAAAGAGAGTGAGATGCCAGCTCCTTTCATTCAGTCAGTAGCTTCAATCATTTCTGGTATATGAATAACATGATGTTTTTCAATGGCAAAAATCAATGAATATTGTAAATGCACAAACAGTAATTTCTCCGCATTGCAAGGTGCAATTCTGAAATTTTTTGCTTTTTCCTGCTCCTCTTAGCATGATAAAGAAGATTCAAAGAGAGTGAGATGCCAGCTTCTTTCATTCAGTCAGTAGCTTCAAACATTTCTGGGATATGAATAACATGATGTTTTTCAATGGCAAAAATCAATGAATATGGTAAATGCACAAACAGTAATTTCTCCGCATTGCAAGGTGCAATTCTGAAATTTTTTGCTTTTTCCTGCTCCTCTTAGCATGATAAAGAAGATTCAAAGAGAGTGAGATGCCAGCTCCTTTCATTCAGTCAGTAGCTTCAATCATTTCTGGACGTTTTTCAATGGCAAAAATCAATGAATATTGTAAATGCACAAACAGTAATTTCTCCGCATTGCAAGGTGCAATTCTGAAATTTTTTGCTTTTTCCTGCTTCTCTTAGCATGGTAAAGAAGATTCAAAGAGAGTGAGATGCCAGCTCCTTTCATTCAGTCAGTAGCTTCAATCATTTCTGGACGTTTTTCAATGGCAAAAATCAATGAATATTGTAAATGCACAAACAGTAATTTCTCCGCATTGCAAGGTGCAATTCTGAAATTTTTTGCTTTTTCCTGCTCCTCTTAGCATGATAAAGAAGATTCAAAGAGAGTGAGATGCCAGCTCCTTTCATTCAGTCAGTAGCTTCAATCATTTCTGGACGTTTTTCAATGGCAAAAATCAATGAATATTGTAAATGCACAAACAGTAATTTCTCCGCATTGCAAGGTGCAATTCTGAAATTTTTTGCTTTTTCCTGCTCCTCTTAGCATGATAAAGAAGATTCAAAGAGAGTGAGATGCCAGCTCCTTTCATTCAGTCAGTAGCTTCAATCATTTCTGAACGTTTTTCAATGGCAAAAATCAATGAATATTGTAAATGCACAAACAGTAATTTCTCCGCATTGCAAGGTGCAATTCTGAAATTTTTTGCTTTTTCCTGCTCCTCTTAGCATGATAAAGAAGATTCAAAGAGAGTGAGATGCCAGCTCCTTTCATTCAGTCAGTAGCTTCAATCATTTCTGGATGTTTTTCAATGGCAAAAATCAATGAATATTGTAAATGCACAAACAGTAATTTCTCCGCATTGCAAGGTGCAATTCTGAAATTTTTTGCTTTTTCCTGCTCCTCTTAGCATGATAAAGAAGTTTCAAAGAGAGTGAGATGCCAGCTCCTTTCATTCAGTCAGTAGCTTCAATCATTTCTGGTATATGAATAACATGATGTTTTTCAATGGCAAAAATCAATGAATATTGTAAATGCACAAACAGTAATTTCTCCGCATTGCAAGGTGCAATTCTGAAATTTTTTGCTTTTTCCTGCTCCTCTTAGCATGATAAAGAAGATTCAAAGAGAGTGAGATGCCAGCTCCTTTCATTCAGTCAGTAGCTTCAATCATTTCTGGACGTTTTTCAATGGCAAAAATCAATGAATATTGTAAATGCACAAACAGTAATTTCTCCGCATTGCAAGGTGCAATTCTGAAATTTTTTGCTTTTTCCTGCTCCTCTTAGCATGATAAAGAAGATTCAAAGAGAGTGAGATGCCAGCTCCTTTCATTCAGTCAGTAGCTTCAGTCATTTCTGGACGTTTTTCAATGGCAAAAATCAATGAATATTGTAAATGCACAAACAGTAATTTCTCCGCATTGCAAGGTGCAATTCTGAAATTTTTTGCTTTTTCCTGCTCCTCTTAGCATGATAAAGAAGATTCAAAGAGAGTGAGATGCCAGCTCCTTTCATTCAGTCAGTAGCTTCAAACATTTCTGGTATAAACATTTCTGGACGTTTTTCAATGGCAAAAATCAATGAATATTGTAAATGCACAAACAGTAATATCTCCACATTGCAAGGTGCAATTCTGAAATTTTTTGCTTTTTCCTGCTAATCCTAGCATGATAAAGAAGATTCAAAGAGAGTGAGATGCCAGCTCCTTTCATTCAGTCAGTAGCTTCAAACATTTCTGGACGTTTTTCAATGGCAAAATTCAATGAATATTGTAAATGCACAAACAGTAATATCTCCACATTGCAAGGTGCAATTCTGAAATTTTTTGCTTTTTCCTGCTAATCCTAGCATGATAAAGAAGATTCAAAGAGAGTGAGATGCCAGCTCCTTTCATTCAGTCAGTAGCTTCAATCATTTCTGGACGTTTTTCAATGGCAAAAATCAATGAATATTGTAAATGCACAAACAGTAATTTCTCCGCATTGCAAGGTGCAATTCTGAAATTTTTTGCTTTTTCCTGCTCCTCTTAGCATGATAAAGAAGATTCAAAGAGAGTGAGATGCCAGCTCCTTTCATTCAGTCAGTAGCTTCAATCATTTCTGGACGTTTTTCATTGGCAAAAATCAATGAATATTGTAAATGCACAAACAGTAATTTCTCCGCATTGCAAGGTGCAATTCTGAAATTTTTTGCTTTTTCCTGCTCCTCTTAGCATGATAAAGAAGATTCAAAGAGAGTGAGATGCCAGCTTCTTTCATTCAGTCAGTAGCTTCAAACATTTCTGGTATATGAATAACATGATGTTTTTCAATGGCAAAAATCAATGAATATTGTAAATGCACAAACAGTAATTTCTCCGCATTGCAAGGTGCAATTCTGAAATTTTTTGCTTTTTCCTGCTCCTCTTAGCATGATAAAGAAGATTCAAAGAGAGTGAGATGCCAGCTCCTTTCATTCAGTCAGTAGTTTCAATCATTTCTGGACGTTTTTCAATGGCAAAAATCAATGAATATTGTAAATGCACAAACAGTAATTTCTCCGCATTGCAAGGTGCAATTCTGAAATTTTTTGCTTTTTCCCGCTCCTCTTAGCATGATAAAGAAGATTCAAAGAGAGTGAGATGCCAGCTCCTTTCATTCAGTCAGTAGCTTCAATCATTTCTGGACGTTTTTCAATGGCAAAAATCAATGAATATTGTAAATGCACAAACAGTAATTTCTCCGCATTGCAAGGTGCAATTCTGAAATTTTTTGCTTTTTCCTGCTCCTCTTAGCATGATAAAGAAGATTCAAAGAGAGTGAGATGCCAGCTCCTTTCATTCAGTCAGTAGCTTCAATCATTTCTGAACGTTTTTCAATGGCAAAAATCAATGAATATTGTAAATGCACAAACAGTAATTTCTCCGCATTGCAAGGTGCAATTCTGAAATTTTTTGCTTTTTCCTGCTCCTCTTAGCATGATAAAGAAGATTCAAAGAGAGTGAGATGCCAGCTCCTTTCATTCAGTCAGTAGCTTCAATCATTTCTGGATGTTTTTCAATGGCAAAAATCAATGAATATTGTAAATGCACAAACAGTAATTTCTCCGCATTGCAAGGTGCAATTCTGAAATTTTTTGCTTTTTCCTGCTCCTCTTAGCATGATAAAGAAGTTTCAAAGAGAGTGAGATGCCAGCTCCTTTCATTCAGTCAGTAGCTTCAATCATTTCTGGTATATGAATAACATGATGTTTTTCAATGGCAAAAATCAATGAATATTGTAAATGCACAAACAGTAATTTCTCCGCATTGCAAGGTGCAATTCTGAAATTTTTTGCTTTTTCCTGCTCCTCTTAGCATGATAAAGAAGATTCAAAGAGAGTGAGATGCCAGCTCCTTTCATTCAGTCAGTAGCTTCAATCATTTCTGGACGTTTTTCAATGGCAAAAATCAATGAATATTGTAAATGCACAAACAGTAATTTCTCCGCATTGCAAGGTGCAATTCTGAAATTTTTTGCTTTTTCCTGCTCCTCTTAGCATGATAAAGAAGATTCAAAGAGAGTGAGATGCCAGCTCCTTTCATTCAGTCAGTAGCTTCAGTCATTTCTGGACGTTTTTCAATGGCAAAAATCAATGAATATTGTAAATGCACAAACAGTAATTTCTCCGCATTGCAAGGTGCAATTCTGAAATTTTTTGCTTTTTCCTGCTCCTCTTAGCATGATAAAGAAGATTCAAAGAGAGTGAGATGCCAGCTCCTTTCATTCAGTCAGTAGCTTCAAACATTTCTGGTATAAACATTTCTGGACGTTTTTCAATGGCAAAAATCAATGAATATTGTAAATGCACAAACAGTAATATCTCCACATTGCAAGGTGCAATTCTGAAATTTTTTGCTTTTTCCTGCTAATCCTAGCATGATAAAGAAGATTCAAAGAGAGTGAGATGCCAGCTCCTTTCATTCAGTCAGTAGCTTCAAACATTTCTGGACGTTTTTCAATGGCAAAATTCAATGAATATTGTAAATGCACAAACAGTAATATCTCCACATTGCAAGGTGCAATTCTGAAATTTTTTGCTTTTTCCTGCTAATCCTAGCATGATAAAGAAGATTCAAAGAGAGTGAGATGCCAGCTCCTTTCATTCAGTCAGTAGCTTCAATCATTTCTGGACGTTTTTCAATGGCAAAAATCAATGAATATTGTAAATGCACAAACAGTAATTTCTCCGCATTGCAAGGTGCAATTCTGAAATTTTTTGCTTTTTCCTGCTCCTCTTAGCATGATAAAGAAGATTCAAAGAGAGTGAGATGCCAGCTCCTTTCATTCAGTCAGTAGCTTCAATCATTTCTGGACGTTTTTCATTGGCAAAAATCAATGAATATTGTAAATGCACAAACAGTAATTTCTCCGCATTGCAAGGTGCAATTCTGAAATTTTTTGCTTTTTCCTGCTCCTCTTAGCATGATAAAGAAGATTCAAAGAGAGTGAGATGCCAGCTTCTTTCATTCAGTCAGTAGCTTCAAACATTTCTGGTATATGAATAACATGATGTTTTTCAATGGCAAAAATCAATGAATATTGTAAATGCACAAACAGTAATTTCTCCGCATTGCAAGGTGCAATTCTGAAATTTTTTGCTTTTTCCTGCTCCTCTTAGCATGATAAAGAAGATTCAAAGAGAGTGAGATGCCAGCTCCTTTCATTCAGTCAGTAGTTTCAATCATTTCTGGACGTTTTTCAATGGCAAAAATCAATGAATATTGTAAATGCACAAACAGTAATTTCTCCGCATTGCAAGGTGCAATTCTGAAATTTTTTGCTTTTTCCCGCTCCTCTTAGCATGATAAAGAAGATTCAAAGAGAGTGAGATGCCAGCTCCTTTCATTCAGTCAGTAGCTTCAATCATTTCTGGACGTTTTTCAATGGCAAAAATCAATGAATATTGTAAATGCACAAACAGTAATTTCTCCGCATTGCAAGGTGCAATTCTGAAATTTTTTGCTTTTTCCTGCTCCTCTTAGCATGATAAAGAAGATTCAAAGAGAGTGAGATGCCAGCTCCTTTCATTCAGTCAGTAGCTTCAAACATTTCTGGTATATGAATAACATGATGTTTTTTGCCATTGAAAAACGTCCAGAAATGATTGAAGCTACTGACTGAATGAAAGGAGCTGGCATCTCACTCTCTTTGAATCTTCTTTATCATGCTAAGAGGAGCAGGAAAAAGCAAAAAATTTCAGAATTGCACCTTGCAATGCGGAGAAATTACTGTTTGTGCTTTTACAATATTCATTGATTTTTGCCATTGAAAAACATCATGTTATTCATATACCAGAAATGTTTGAAGCTACTGACTGAATGAAAGGAGCTGGCATCTCACTCTCTTTGAATCTTCTTTATCATGCTAAGAGGAGCAGGAAAAAGCAAAAAATTTCAGAATTGCACCTTGCAATGCGGAGAAATTACTGTTTGTGCATTTACAATATTCATTGATTTTTGCCATTGAAAAACGTCCAGAAATGATTGAAGCTACTGACTGAATTAAAGGAGATGGCATCTCACTCTCTTTGAATCTTCTTTATCATGCTAAGAGGAGCAGGAAAAAGCAAAAAATTTCAGAATTGCACCTTGCAATGCGGAGAAATTACTGTTTGTGCATTTACAATATTCATTGATTTTTGCCATTGAAAAACGTCCAGAAATGATTGAAGATACTGACTGAATTAAAGGAGCTGGCATCTCACTCTCTTTGAATCTTCTTTATCATGCTAAGAGGAGCAGGAAAAAGCAAAAAATTTCAGAATTGCACCTTGCAATGCGGAGAAATTACTGTTTGTGCATTTACAATATTCATTGATTTTTGCCATTGAAAAACGTCCAGAAATGATTGAAGCTACTGACTGAATGAAAGGAGCTGGCATCTCACTCTCTTTGAATCTTCTTTATCATGCTAAGAGGAGCAGGAAAAAGCAAAAAATTTCAGAATTGCACCTTGCAATGCGGAGAAATTACTGTTTGTGCATTTACAATATTCATTGATTTTTGCCATTGAAAAACATCATGTTATTCATATACCAGAAATGTTTGAAGCTACTGACTGAATGAAAGGAGCTGGCATCTCACTCTCTTTGAATCTTCTTTATCATGCTAAGAGGAGCAGGAAAAAGCAAAAAATTTCAGAATTGCACCTTGCAATGCGGAGAAATTACTGTTTGTGCATTTACAATATTCATTGATTTTTGCCATTGAAAAACGTCCAGAAATGATTGAAGCTACTGACTGAATGAAAGGAGCTGGCATCTCACTCTCTTTGAATCTTCTTTATCATGCTAAGAGGAGCAGGAAAAAGCAAAAAATTTCAGAATTGCACCTTGCAGAAATGCACCTTGCAATGCGGAGAAATTACTGTTTGTGCATTTACAATATTCATTGATTTTTGCCATTGAAAAACATCATGATGTTCATATACCAGAAATGTTTGAAGCTACTGACTGAATGAAAGGAGCTGGCATCTCACTCTCTTTGAATCTTCTTTATCATGCTAAGAGGAGCAGGAAAAAGCAAAAAATTTCAGAATTGCACCTTGCAATGCGGAGAAATTACTGTTTGTGCATTTACAATATTCATTGATTTTTGCCATTGAAAAACGTCCAGAAATGATTGAAGCTACTGACTGAATGAAAGGAGCTGGCATCTCACTCTCTTTGAATCTTCTTTATCATGCTAAGCAGAGCAGGAAAAAGCAAAAAATTTCAGAATTGCACCTTGCAATGCGGAGAAATTACTGTTTGTGCATTTACAATATTCATTGATTTTTGCCATTGAAAAACATCATGTTATTCATATACCAGAAATGTTTGATGCTACTGACTGAATGAAAGGAGCTGGCATCTCACTCTCTTTGAATCTTCTTTATCATGCTAAGAGAAGCAGGAAAAAGCAAAAAAATTCAGAATTGCACCTTGCAATGCGGAGAAATTACTGTTTGTGCATTTACAATATTCATTGATTTTTGCCATTGAAAAACGTCCAGAAATGATTAAAGCTACTGACTGAATGAAAGGAGCTGGCATCTCACTCTCTTTGAATCTTCTTTATCATAGTAAGAGGAGCAGGAAAAAGTAAAAAATTTCAGAATTGCACCTTGCAATGCGGAGAAATTACTGTTTGTGCATTTACAATATTCATTGATTTTTGCCATTGAAAAATGTACAGAAATGATTGAAGCTACTGACTGAATGAAAGGACCTGGCATCTCACTCTCTTTGAATCTTCTTTATAATGCTAAGAGGAGCAGGAAAAAGCAAAAAATTTCAGAATTGCACCTTGCAATGCGGAGAAATTACTGTTTGTGCATTTACAATATTCATTGATTTTTGCCATTGAAAAACGTCCAGAAATGATTGAAGCTACTGACTGAATGAAAGGAGCTGGCATCTCACTCTCTTTGAATCTTCTTTATCATGCTAAGAGGAGCAGGAAAAAGCAAAAAATTTCAGAATTGCACCTTGCAATGCGGAGAAATTACTGTTTGTGCATTTACAATATTCATTGATTTTTGCCATTGAAAAACGTCCAGAAATGATTGAAGCTACTGACTGAATGAAAGGAGCTGGCATCTCATTCTCTTTGAATCTTCTTTATCATGCTAAGAGGAGCAGGAAAAAGCAAAAAATTTCAGAATTGCACCTTGCAATGCGGAGAAATTACTGTTTGTGCATTTACAATATTCATTGATTTTTGCCATTGAAAAACATCATGTTATTCATATACCAGAAATGTTTGAAGCTACTGACTGAATGAAAGGAGCTGGCATCTCACTCTCTTTGAATCTTCTTTATCATGCTAAGAGGAGCAGGAAAAAGCAAAAAATTTCAGAATTGCACCTTGCAATGCGGAGAAATTACTGTTTGTGCATTTACAATATTCATTGATTTTTGCCATTGAAAAACGTCCAGAAATGATTGAAGCTACTGACTGAATGAAAGGAGCTGGCATCTCATTCTCTTTGAATCTTCTTTATCATGCTAAGAGGAGCAGGAAAAAGCAAAAAATTTCAGAATTGCACCTTGCAGAATTGCACCTTGCAATGCGGAGAAATTACTGTTTGTGCATTTACAATATTCATTGATTTTTGCCATTGAAAAACATCATGTTATTCATATACCAGAAATGTTTGAAGCTACTGACTGAATGAAAGGAGCTGGCATCTCACTCTCTTTGAATCTTCTTTATCATGCTAAGAGGAGCAGGAAAAAGCAAAAAATTTCAGAATTGCACCTTGCAATGCGGAGAAATTACTGTTTGTGCATTTACAATATTCATTGATTTTTGCCATTGAAAAACGTCCAGAAATGATTGAAGCTACTGACTGAATGAAAGGAGCTGGCATCTCACTCTCTTTGAATCTTCTTTATCATGCTAAGAGGAGCAGGAAAAAGCAAAAAATTTCAGAATTGCACCTTGCAATGCGGAGAAATTACTGTTTGTGCATTTACAATATTCATTGATTTTTGCCATTGAAAAACATCATGTTATTCATATACCAGAAATGTTTGAAGCTACTGACTGAATGAAAGGAGCTGGCATCTCACTCTCTTTGAATCTTCTTTATCATGCTAAGAGGAGCAGGAAAAAGCAAAAAATTTCAGAATTGCACCTTGCAATGCGGAGAAATTACTGTTTGTGCTTTTACAATATTCATTGATTTTTGCCATTGAAAAACATCATGTTATTCATATACCAGAAATGTTTGAAGCTACTGACTGAATGAAAGGAGCTGGCATCTCACTCTCTTTGAATCTTCTTTATCATGCTAAGAGGAGCAGGAAAAAGCAAAAAATTTCAGAATTGCACCTTGCAATGCGGAGAAATTACTGTTTGTGCATTTACAATATTCATTGATTTTTGCCATTGAAAAACGTCCAGAAATGATTGAAGCTACTGACTGAATGAAAGGAGCTGGCATCTCACTCTCTTTGAATCTTCTTTATCATGCTAAGAGGAGCAGGAAAAAGCAAAAAATTTCAGAATTGCACCTTGCAATGCGGAGAAATTACTGTTTGTGCATTTACAATATTCATTGATTTTTGCCATTGAAAAACGTCCAGAAATGATTGAAGCTACTGACTGAATGAAAGGAGCTGGCATCTAACTCTCTTTGAATCTTCTTTATCATGCTAAGAGGAGCAGGAAAAAGCAAAAAATTTCAGAATTGCACCTTGCAATGCGGAGAAATTACTGTTTGTGCATTTACAATATTCATTGATTTTTGCCATTGAAAAACATCATGTTATTCATATACCAGAAATGTTTGAAGCTACTGACTGAATGAAAGGAGCTGGCATCTCACTCTCTTTGAATTTTCTTTATCATGCTAAGAGGAGCAGGAAAAAGCAAAAAATTTCAGAATTGCACCTTGCAATGCGGAGAAATTACTGTTTGTGCATTTACAATATTCATTGATTTTTGCCATTGAAAAACGTCCAGAAATGATTGAAGCTACTGACTGAATGAAAGGAGCTGGCATCTCACTCTCTTTGAATCTTCTTTATCATGCTAAGAGGAGCAGGAAAAAGCAAAAAATTTCAGAATTGCACCTTGCAGAATTGCACCTTGCAATGCGGAGAAATTACTGTTTGTGCATTTACAATATTCATTGATTTTTGCCATTGAAAAACATCATGATGTTCATATACCAGAAATGTTTGAAGCTACTGACTGAATGAAAGGAGCTGGCATCTCACTCTCTTTGAATCTTCTTTATCATGCTAAGAGGAGCAGGAAAAAGCAAAAAATTTCAGAATTGCACCTTGCAATGCGGAGAAATTACTGTTTGTGCATTTACAATATTCATTGATTTTTGCCATTGAAAAACGTCCAGAAATGATTGAAGCTACTGACTGAATGAAAGGAGCTGGCATCTCACTCTCTTTGAATCTTCTTTATCATGCTAAGCGGAGCAGGAAAAAGCAAAAAATTTCAGAATTGCACCTTGCAATGCGGAGAAATTACTGTTTGTGCATTTACAATATTCATTGATTTTTGCCATTGAAAAACATCATGTTATTCATATACCAGAAATGTTTGAAGCTACTGACTGAATGAAAGGAGCTGGCATCTCACTCTCTTTGAATCTTCTTTATCATGCTAAGAGAAGCAGGAAAAAGCAAAAAAATTCAGAATTGCACCTTGCAATGCGGAGAAATTACTGTTTGTGCATTTACAATATTCATTGATTTTTGCCATTGAAAAACGTCCAGAAATGATTGAAGCTACTGACTGAATGAAAGGAGCTGGCATCTCACTCTCTTTGAATCTTCTTTATCATAGTAAGAGGAGCAGGAAAAAGCAAAAAATTTCAGAATTGCACCTTGCAATGCGGAGAAATTACTGTTTGTGCATTTACAATATTCATTGATTTTTGCCATAGAAAAATGTACAGAAATGATTGAAGCTACTGACTGAATGAAAGGACCTGGCATCTCACTCTCTTTGAATCTTCTTTATCATGCTAAGAGGAGCAGGAAAAAGCAAAAAATTTCAGAATTGCACCTTGCAATGCGGAGAAATTACTGTTTGTGCATTTACAATATTCATTGATTTTTGCCATTGAAAAACGTCCAGAAATGATTGAAGCTACTGACTGAATGAAAGGAGCTGGCATCTCACTCTCTTTGAATCTTCTTTATCATGCTAAGAGGAGCAGGAAAAAGCAAAAAATTTCAGAATTGCACCTTGCAATGCGGAGAAATTACTGTTTGTGCATTTACAATATTCATTGATTTTTGCCATTGAAAAACGTCCAGAAATGATTGAAGCTACTAACTGAATGAAAGGAGCTGGCATCTCACTCTCTTTGAATCTTCTTTATCATGCTAAGAGGAGCAGGAAAAAGCAAAAAATTTCAGAATTGCACCTTGCAATGCGGAGAAATTACTGTTTGTGCATTTACAATATTCATTGATTTTTGCCATTGAAAAACATCATGTTATTCATATACCAGAAATGTTTGAAGCTACTGACTGAATGAAAGGAGCTGGCATCTCACTCTCTTTGAATCTTCTTTATCATGCTAAGAGGAGAAGGAAAAAGCAAAAAATTTCAGAATTGCACCTTGCAATGCGGAGAAATTACTGTTTGTGCATTTACAATATTCATTGATTTTTGCCATTGAAAAACGTCCAGAAATGATTGAAGCTACTGACTGAATGAAAGGAGCTGGCATCTCATTCTCTTTGAATCTTCTTTATCATGCTAAGAGGAGCAGGAAAAAGCAAAAAATTTCAGAATTGCACCTTGCAGAATTGCACCTTGCAATGCGGAGAAATTACTGTTTGTGCATTTACAATATTCATTGATTTTTGCCATTGAAAAACATCATGTTATTCATATACCAGAAATGTTTGAAGCTACTGACTGAATGAAAGGAGCTGGCATCTCACTCTCTTTGAATCTTCTTTATCATGCTAAGCGGAGCAGGAAAAAGCAAAAAATTTCAGAATTGCACCTTGCAATGCGGAGAAATTACTGTTTGTGCATTTACAATATTCATTGATTTTTGCCATTGAAAAACATCATGTTATTCATATACCAGAAATGTTTGAAGCTACTGACTGAATGAAAGGAGCTGGCATCTCACTCTCTTTGAATCTTCTTTATCATGCTAAGAGAAGCAGGAAAAAGCAAAAAAATTCAGAATTGCACCTTGCAATGCGGAGAAATTACTGTTTGTGCATTTACAATATTCATTGATTTTTGCCATTGAAAAACGTCCAGAAATGATTGAAGCTACTGACTGAATGAAAGGAGCTGGCATCTCACTCTCTTTGAATCTTCTTTATCATGCTAAGAGGAGCAGGAAAAAGCAAAAAATTTCAGAATTGCACCTTGCAGAATTGCACCTTGCAATGCGGAGAAATTACTGTTTGTGCATTTACAATATTCATTGATTTTTGCCATTGAAAAACATCATGATGTTCATATACCAGAAATGTTTGAAGCTACTGACTGAATGAAAGGAGCTGGCATCTCACTCTCTTTGAATCTTCTTTATCATGCTAAGAGGAGCAGGAAAAAGCAAAAAATTTCAGAATTGCACCTTGCAATGCGGAGAAATTACTGTTTGTGCATTTACAATATTCATTGATTTTTGCCATTGAAAAACGTCCAGAAATGATTGAAGCTACTGACTGAATGAAAGGAGCTGGCATCTCACTCTCTTTGAATCTTCTTTATCATGCTAAGCGGAGCAGGAAAAAGCAAAAAATTTCAGAATTGCACCTTGCAATGCGGAGAAATTACTGTTTGTGCATTTACAATATTCATTGATTTTTGCCATTGAAAAACATCATGTTATTCATATACCAGAAATGTTTGAAGCTACTGACTGAATGAAAGGAGCTGGCATCTCACTCTCTTTGAATCTTCTTTATCATGCTAAGAGAAGCAGGAAAAAGCAAAAAAATTCAGAATTGCACCTTGCAATGCGGAGAAATTACTGTTTGTGCATTTACAATATTCATTGATTTTTGCCATTGAAAAACGTCCAGAAATGATTGAAGCTACTGACTGAATGAAAGGAGCTGGCATCTCACTCTCTTTGAATCTTCTTTATCATAGTAAGAGGAGCAGGAAAAAGCAAAAAATTTCAGAATTGCACCTTGCAATGCGGAGAAATTACTGTTTGTGCATTTACAATATTCATTGATTTTTGCCATAGAAAAATGTACAGAAATGATTGAAGCTACTGACTGAATGAAAGGACCTGGCATCTCACTCTCTTTGAATCTTCTTTATCATGCTAAGAGGAGCAGGAAAAAGCAAAAAATTTCAGAATTGCACCTTGCAATGCGGAGAAATTACTGTTTGTGCATTTACAATATTCATTGATTTTTGCCATTGAAAAACGTCCAGAAATGATTGAAGCTACTGACTGAATGAAAGGAGCTGGCATCTCACTCTCTTTGAATCTTCTTTATCATGCTAAGAGGAGCAGGAAAAAGCAAAAAATTTCAGAATTGCACCTTGCAATGCGGAGAAATTACTGTTTGTGCATTTACAATATTCATTGATTTTTGCCATTGAAAAACGTCCAGAAATGATTGAAGCTACTGACTGAATGAAAGGAGCTGGCATCTCACTCTCTTTGAATCTTCTTTATCATGCTAAGAGGAGCAGGAAAAAGCAAAAAATTTCAGAATTGCACCTTGCAATGCGGAGAAATTACTGTTTGTGCATTTACAATATTCATTGATTTTTGCCATTGAAAAACATCATGTTATTCATATACCAGAAATGTTTGAAGCTACTGACTGAATGAAAGGAGCTGGCATCTCACTCTCTTTGAATCTTCTTTATCATGCTAAGAGGAGAAGGAAAAAGCAAAAAATTTCAGAATTGCACCTTGCAATGCGGAGAAATTACTGTTTGTGCATTTACAATATTCATTGATTTTTGCCATTGAAAAACGTCCAGAAATGATTGAAGCTACTGACTGAATGAAAGGAGCTGGCATCTCATTCTCTTTGAATCTTCTTTATCATGCTAAGAGGAGCAGGAAAAAGCAAAAAATTTCAGAATTGCACCTTGCAGAATTGCACCTTGCAATGCGGAGAAATTACTGTTTGTGCATTTACAATATTCATTGATTTTTGCCATTGAAAAACATCATGTTATTCATATACCAGAAATGTTTGAAGCTACTGACTGAATGAAAGGAGCTGGCATCTCACTCTCTTTGAATCTTCTTTATCATGCTAAGAGGAGCAGGAAAAAGCAAAAAATTTCAGAATTGCACCTTGCAATGCGGAGAAATTACTGTTTGTGCATTTACAATATTCATTGATTTTTGCCATTGAAAAACGTCCAGAAATGATTGAAGCTACTGACTGAATGAAAGGAGCTGGCATCTCACTCTCTTTGAATCTTCTTTATCATGCTAAGAGGAGCAGGAAAAAGCAAAAAATTTCAGAATTGCACCTTGCAATGCGGAGAAATTACTGTTTGTGCATTTACAATATTCATTGATTTTTGCCATTGAAAAACATCATGTTATTCATATACCAGAAATGTTTGAAGCTACTGACTGAATGAAAGGAGCTGGCATCTCACTCTCTTTGAATCTTCTTTATCATGCTAAGAGGAGCAGGAAAAAGCAAAAAATTTCAGAATTGCACCTTGCAATGCGGAGAAATTACTGTTTGTGCTTTTACAATATTCATTGATTTTTGCCATTGAAAAACATCATGTTATTCATATACCAGAAATGTTTGAAGCTACTGACTGAATGAAAGGAGCTGGCATCTCACTCTCTTTGAATCTTCTTTATCATGCTAAGAGGAGCAGGAAAAAGCAAAAAATTTCAGAATTGCACCTTGCAATGCGGAGAAATTACTGTTTGTGCATTTACAATATTCATTGATTTTTGCCATTGAAAAACGTCCAGAAATGATTGAAGCTACTGACTGAATGAAAGGAGCTGGCATCTCACTCTCTTTGAATCTTCTTTATCATGCTAAGAGGAGCAGGAAAAAGCAAAAAATTTCAGAATTGCACCTTGCAATGCGGAGAAATTACTGTTTGTGCATTTACAATATTCATTGATTTTTGCCATTGAAAAACGTCCAGAAATGATTGAAGCTACTGACTGAATGAAAGGAGCTGGCATCTCACTCTCTTTGAATCTTCTTTATCATGCTAAGAGGAGCAGGAAAAAGCAAAAAATTTCAGAATTGCACCTTGCAATGCGGAGAAATTACTGTTTGTGCATTTACAATATTCACTGATTTTTGCCATTGAAAAACATCATGTTATTCATATACCAGAAATGTTTGAAGCTACTGACTGAATGAAAGGAGCTGGCATCTCACTCTCTTTGAATCTTCTTTATCATGCTAAGAGGAGCAGGAAAAAGCAAAAAATTTCAGAATTGCACCTTGCAATGCGGAGAAATTACTGTTTGTGCATTTACAATATTCATTGATTTTTGCCATTGAAAAACGTCCAGAAATGATTGAAGCTACTGACTGAATGAAAGGAGCTGGCATCTCACTCTCTTTGAATCTTCTTTATCATGCTAAGAGGAGCAGGAAAAAGCAAAAAATTTCAGAATTGCACCTTGCAGAATTGCACCTTGCAATGCGGAGAAATTACTGTTTGTGCATTTACAATATTCATTGATTTTTGCCATTGAAAAACATCATGTTATTCATATACCAGAAATGTTTGAAGCTACTGACTGAATGAAAGGAGCTGGCATCTCACTCTCTTTGAATCTTCTTTATCATGCTAAGAGGAGCAGGAAAAAGCAAAAAATTTCAGAATTGCACCTTGCAATGCGGAGAAATTACTGTTTGTGCATTTACAATATTCATTGATTTTTGCCATTGAAAAACGTCCAGAAATGATTGAAGCTACTGACTGAATGAAAGGAGCTGGCATCTCACTCTCTTTGAATCTTCTTTATCATGCTAAGAGGAGCAGGAAAAAGCAAAAAATTTCAGAATTGCACCTTGCAATGCGGAGAAATTACTGTTTGTGCATTTACAATATTCATTGATTTTTGCCATTGAAAAACATCATGTTATTCATATACCAGAAATGTTTGAAGCTACTGACTGAATGAAAGGAGCTGGCATCTCACTCTCTTTGAATCTTCTTTATCATGCTAAGAGGAGCAGGAAAAAGCAAAAAATTTCAGAATTGCACCTTGCAATGCGGAGAAATTACTGTTTGTGCATTTACAATATTCATTGATTTTTGCCATTGAAAAACGTCCAGAAATGATTGAAGCTACTGACTGAATGAAAGGAGCTGGCATCTCACTCTCTTTGAATCTTCTTTATCATGCTAAGAGGAGCAGGAAAAAGCAAAAAATTTCAGAATTGCACCTTGCAATGCGGAGAAATTACTGTTTGTGCATTTACAATATTCATTGATTTTTGCCATTGAAAAACATCATGTTATTCATATACCAGAAATGTTTGAAGCTACTGACTGAATGAAAGGAGCTGGCATCTCACTCTCTTTGAATCTTCTTTATCATGCTAAGAGGAGCAGGAAAAAGCAAAAAATTTCAGAATTGCACCTTGCAATGCGGAGAAATTACTGTTTGTGCATTTACAATATTCATTGATTTTTGCCATTGAAAAACGTCCAGAAATGATTGAAGCTACTGACTGAATGAAAGGAGCTGGCATCTCACTCTCTTTGAATCTTCTTTATCATAGTAAGAGGAGCAGGAAAAAGCAAAAAATTTCAGAATTGCACCTTGCAATGCGGAGAAATTACTGTTTGTGCATTTACAATATTCATTGATTTTTGCCATTGAAAAATGTACAGAAATGATTGAAGCTACTGACTGAATGAAAGGACCTGGCATCTCACTCTCTTTGAATCTTCTTTATCATGCTAAGAGGAGCAGGAAAAAGCAAAAAATTTCAGAATTGCACCTTGCAATGCGGAGAAATTACTGTTTGTGCATTTACAATATTCATTGATTTTTGCCATTGGAAAACATCATGTTATTCATATACCAGAAATGATTGAAGCTACTGACTGAATGAAAGGAGCTGGCATCTCACTCTCTTTGAATCTTATTTATCATGCTAAGAGGAGCAGGAAAAAGCAAAAAATTTCAGAATTGCACCTTGCAATGCGGAGAAATTACTGTTTGTGCATTTACAATATCCATTGATTTTTGCCATTGAAAAACGTCCAGAAATGATTGAAGCTACTGACTGAATGAAAGGAGCTGGCATCTCACTCTCTTTGAATCTTCTTTATCATGCTAAGAGGAGCAGGAAAAAGCAAAAAATTTCAGAATTGCACCTTGCAATGCGGAGAAATTACTGTTTGTGCATTTACAATATTCATTGATTTTTGCCATTGAAAAACATCATGTTATTCATATACCAGAAATGTTTGAAGCTACTGACTGAATGAAAGGAGCTGGCATGTCACTCTCTTTGAATCTTCTTTATCATGCTAAGAGGAGCAGGAAAAACTAAAAAATTTCAGAATTGCACCTTGCAATGCGGAGAAATTACTGTTTGTGCATTTACAATATTCATTGATTTTTGCCATTGAAAAACGACCAGAAATGATTGAAGCTACTGACTTATTGAAAGGAGCTGGCATCTCACTCTCTTTGAATCTTCTTTATCATGCTAAGAGGAGCAGGAAAAAGCAAAAAATTTCAGAATTGCACCTTGCAGAATTGCACCTTGCAATGCGGAGAAATTACTGTTTGTGCATTTACAATATTCATTGATTTTTGCCATTGAAAAACGTCCAGAAATGATTGAAGCTACTGACTGAATGAAAGGAGCTGGCATCTCACTCTCTTTGAATCTTCTTTATCATGCTAAGCAGAGCAGGATAAAGCAAAAAATTTCAGAATTGCACCTTGCAATGCGGAGAAATTACTGTTTGTGCATTTACAATATTCATTGATTTTTGCCATTGAAAAACATCATGTTATTCATATACCAGAAATGTTTGAAGCTACTGACTGAATGAAAGGAGCTGGCATCTCACTCTCTTTGAATCTTCTTTATCATGCTAAGAGGAGCAGGAAAAAGCAAAAAATTTCAGAATTGCACCTTGCAATGCGGAGAAATTACTGTTTGTGCTTTTACAATATTCATTGATTTTTGCCATTGAAAAACATCATGTTATTCATATACCAGAAATGTTTGAAGCTACTGACTGAATGAAAGGAGCTGGCATCTCACTCTCTTTGAATCTTCTTTATCATGCTAAGAGGAGCAGGAAAAAGCAAAATATTTCAGAATTGCACCTTGCAATGCGGAGAAATTACTGTTTGTGCATTTACAATATTCATTGATTTTTGCCATTGAAAAACGTCCAGAAATGATTGAAGCTACTGACTGAATGAAAGGAGCTGGCATCTCACTCTCTTTGAATCTTCTTTATCATGCTAAGAGGAGCAGGAAAAAGCAAAAAATTTCAGAATTGCACCTTGCAGAATTGCACCTTGCAATGCGGAGAAATTACTGTTTGTGCATTTACAATATTCATTGATTTTTGCCATTGAAAAACATCATGTTATTCATATACCAGAAATGTTTGAAGCTACTGACTGAATGAAAGGAGCTGGCATCTCACTCTCTTTGAATCTTCTTTATCATGCTAAGAGGAGCAGGAAAAAGCAAAAAATTTCAGAATTGCACCTTGCAATGCGGAGAAATTACTGTTTGTGCATTTACAATATTCATTGATTTTTGCCATTGAAAAACGTCCAGAAATGATTGAAGCTACTGACTGAATGAAAGGAGCTGGCATCTCACTCTCTTTGAATCTTCTTTATCATGCTAAGAGGAGCAGGAAAAAGCAAAAAATTTCAGAATTGCACCTTGCAATGCGGAGAAATTACTGTTTGTGCATTTACAATATTCACTGATTTTTGCCATTGAAAAACATCATGTTATTCATATACCAGAAATGTTTGAAGCTACTGACTGAATGAAAGGAGCTGGCATCTCACTCTCTTTGAATCTTCTTTATCATGCTAAGAGGAGCAGGAAAAAGCAAAAAATTTCAGAATTGCACCTTGCAATGCGGAGAAATTACTGTTTGTGCATTTACAATATTCATTGATTTTTGCCATTGAAAAACGTCCAGAAATGATTGAAGCTACTGACTGAATGAAAGGAGCTGGCATCTCACTCTCTTTGAATCTTCTTTATCATGCTAAGAGGAGCAGGAAAAAGCAAAAAATTTCAGAATTGCACCTTGCAGAATTGCACCTTGCAATGCGGAGAAATTACTGTTTGTGCATTTACAATATTCATTGATTTTTGCCATTGAAAAACATCATGTTATTCATATACCAGAAATGTTTGAAGCTACTGACTGAATGAAAGGAGCTGGCATCTCACTCTCTTTGAATCTTCTTTATCATGCTAAGAGGAGCAGGAAAAAGCAAAAAATTTCAGAATTGCACCTTGCAATGCGGAGAAATTACTGTTTGTGCATTTACAATATTCATTGATTTTTGCCATTGAAAAACGTCCAGAAATGATTGAAGCTACTGACTGAATGAAAGGAGCTGGCATCTCACTCTCTTTGAATCTTCTTTATCATGCTAAGAGGAGCAGGAAAAAGCAAAAAATTTCAGAATTGCACCTTGCAATGCGGAGAAATTACTGTTTGTGCATTTACAATATTCATTGATTTTTGCCATTGAAAAACATCATGTTATTCATATACCAGAAATGTTTGAAGCTACTGACTGAATGAAAGGAGCTGGCATCTCACTCTCTTTGAATCTTCTTTATCATGCTAAGAGGAGCAGGAAAAAGCAAAAAATTTCAGAATTGCACCTTGCAATGCGGAGAAATTACTGTTTGTGCATTTACAATATTCATTGATTTTTGCCATTGAAAAACGTCCAGAAATGATTGAAGCTACTGACTGAATGAAAGGAGCTGGCATCTCACTCTCTTTGAATCTTCTTTATCATGCTAAGAGGAGCAGGAAAAAGCAAAAAATTTCAGAATTGCACCTTGCAATGCGGAGAAATTACTGTTTGTGCATTTACAATATTCATTGATTTTTGCCATTGAAAAACATCATGTTATTCATATACCAGAAATGTTTGAAGCTACTGACTGAATGAAAGGAGCTGGCATCTCACTCTCTTTGAATCTTCTTTATCATGCTAAGAGGAGCAGGAAAAAGCAAAAAATTTCAGAATTGCACCTTGCAATGCGGAGAAATTACTGTTTGTGCATTTACAATATTCATTGATTTTTGCCATTGAAAAACGTCCAGAAATGATTGAAGCTACTGACTGAATGAAAGGAGCTGGCATCTCACTCTCTTTGAATCTTCTTTATCATAGTAAGAGGAGCAGGAAAAAGCAAAAAATTTCAGAATTGCACCTTGCAATGCGGAGAAATTACTGTTTGTGCATTTACAATATTCATTGATTTTTGCCATTGAAAAATGTACAGAAATGATTGAAGCTACTGACTGAATGAAAGGACCTGGCATCTCACTCTCTTTGAATCTTCTTTATCATGCTAAGAGGAGCAGGAAAAAGCAAAAAATTTCAGAATTGCACCTTGCAATGCGGAGAAATTACTGTTTGTGCATTTACAATATTCATTGATTTTTGCCATTGGAAAACATCATGTTATTCATATACCAGAAATGATTGAAGCTACTGACTGAATGAAAGGAGCTGGCATCTCACTCTCTTTGAATCTTATTTATCATGCTAAGAGGAGCAGGAAAAAGCAAAAAATTTCAGAATTGCACCTTGCAATGCGGAGAAATTACTGTTTGTGCATTTACAATATCCATTGATTTTTGCCATTGAAAAACGTCCAGAAATGATTGAAGCTACTGACTGAATGAAAGGAGCTGGCATCTCACTCTCTTTGAATCTTCTTTATCATGCTAAGAGGAGCAGGAAAAAGCAAAAAATTTCAGAATTGCACCTTGCAATGCGGAGAAATTACTGTTTGTGCATTTACAATATTCATTGATTTTTGCCATTGAAAAACATCATGTTATTCATATACCAGAAATGTTTGAAGCTACTGACTGAATGAAAGGAGCTGGCATGTCACTCTCTTTGAATCTTCTTTATCATGCTAAGAGGAGCAGGAAAAACTAAAAAATTTCAGAATTGCACCTTGCAATGCGGAGAAATTACTGTTTGTGCATTTACAATATTCATTGATTTTTGCCATTGAAAAACGACCAGAAATGATTGAAGCTACTGACTTATTGAAAGGAGCTGGCATCTCACTCTCTTTGAATCTTCTTTATCATGCTAAGAGGAGCAGGAAAAAGCAAAAAATTTCAGAATTGCACCTTGCAGAATTGCACCTTGCAATGCGGAGAAATTACTGTTTGTGCATTTACAATATTCATTGATTTTTGCCATTGAAAAACGTCCAGAAATGATTGAAGCTACTGACTGAATGAAAGGAGCTGGCATCTCACTCTCTTTGAATCTTCTTTATCATGCTAAGCAGAGCAGGATAAAGCAAAAAATTTCAGAATTGCACCTTGCAATGCGGAGAAATTACTGTTTGTGCATTTACAATATTCATTGATTTTTGCCATTGAAAAACATCATGTTATTCATATACCAGAAATGTTTGAAGCTACTGACTGAATGAAAGGAGCTGGCATCTCACTCTCTTTGAATCTTCTTTATCATGCTAAGAGGAGCAGGAAAAAGCAAAAAATTTCAGAATTGCACCTTGCAATGCGGAGAAATTACTGTTTGTGCTTTTACAATATTCATTGATTTTTGCCATTGAAAAACATCATGTTATTCATATACCAGAAATGTTTGAAGCTACTGACTGAATGAAAGGAGCTGGCATCTCACTCTCTTTGAATCTTCTTTATCATGCTAAGAGGAGCAGGAAAAAGCAAAATATTTCAGAATTGCACCTTGCAATGCGGAGAAATTACTGTTTGTGCATTTACAATATTCATTGATTTTTGCCATTGAAAAACGTCCAGAAATGATTGAAGCTACTGACTGAATGAAAGGAGCTGGCATCTCACTCTCTTTGAATCTTCTTTATCATGCTAAGAGGAGCAGGAAAAAGCAAAAAATTTCAGAATTGCACCTTGCAGAATTGCACCTTGCAATGCGGAGAAATTACTGTTTGTGCATTTACAATATTCATTGATTTTTGCCATTGAAAAACATCATGTTATTCATATACCAGAAATGTTTGAAGCTACTGACTGAATGAAAGGAGCTGGCATCTCACTCTCTTTGAATCTTCTTTATCATGCTAAGAGGAGCAGGAAAAAGCAAAAAATTTCAGAATTGCACCTTGCAATGCGGAGAAATTACTGTTTGTGCATTTACAATATTCATTGATTTTTGCCATTGAAAAACGTCCAGAAATGATTGAAGCTACTGACTGAATGAAAGGAGCTGGCATCTCACTCTCTTTGAATCTTCTTTATCATGCTAAGAGGAGCAGGAAAAAGCAAAAAATTTCAGAATTGCACCTTGCAATGCGGAGAAATTACTGTTTGTGCATTTACAATATTCATTGATTTTTGCCATTGAAAAACATCATGTTATTCATATACCAGAAATGTTTGAAGCTACTGACTGAATGAAAGGAGCTGGCATCTCACTCTCTTTGAATCTTCTTTATCATGCTAAGAGGAGCAGGAAAAAGCAAAAAATTTCAGAATTGCACCTTGCAATGCGGAGAAATTACTGTTTGTGCATTTACAATATTCATTGATTTTTGCCATTGAAAAACGTCCAGAAATGATTGAAGCTACTGACTGAATGAAAGGAGCTGGCATCTCACTCTCTTTGAATCTTCTTTATCATAGTAAGAGGAGCAGGAAAAAGCAAAAAATTTCAGAATTGCACCTTGCAATGCGGAGAAATTACTGTTTGTGCATTTACAATATTCATTGATTTTTGCCATTGAAAAATGTACAGAAATGATTGAAGCTACTGACTGAATGAAAGGACCTGGCATCTCACTCTCTTTGAATCTTCTTTATCATGCTAAGAGGAGCAGGAAAAAGCAAAAAATTTCAGAATTGCCCCTTGCAATGCGGAGAAATTACTGTTTGTGCATTTACAATATTCATTGATTTTTGCCATTGGAAAACATCATGTTATTCATATACCAGAAATGATTGAAGCTACTGACTGAATGAAAGGAGCTGGCATCTCACTCTCTTTGAATCTTATTTATCATGCTAAGAGGAGCAGGAAAAAGCAAAAAATTTCAGAATTGCACCTTGCAATGCGGAGAAATTACTGTTTGTGCATTTACAATATCCATTGATTTTTGCCATTGAAAAACGTCCAGAAATGATTGAAGCTACTGACTGAATGAAAGGAGCTGGCATCTCACTCTCTTTGAATCTTCTTTATCATGCTAAGAGGAGCAGGAAAAAGCAAAAAATTTCAGAATTGCACCTTGCAATGCGGAGAAATTACTGTTTGTGCATTTACAATATTCATTGATTTTTGCCATTGAAAAACATCATGTTATTCATATACCAGAAATGTTTGAAGCTACTGACTGAATGAAAGGAGCTGGCATGTCACTCTCTTTGAATCTTCTTTATCATGCTAAGAGGAGCAGGAAAAACTAAAAAATTTCAGAATTGCACCTTGCAATGCGGAGAAATTACTGTTTGTGCATTTACAATATTCATTGATTTTTGCCATTGAAAAACGACCAGAAATGATTGAAGCTACTGACTGAATGAAAGGAGCTGGCATCTCACTCTCTTTGAATCTTCTTTATCATGCTAAGAGGAGCAGGAAAAAGCAAAAAATTTCAGAATTGCACCTTGCAATGCGGAGAAATTACTGTTTGTGCATTTACAATATTCATTGATTTTTGCCATTGAAAAACGTCCAGAAATGATTGAAGCTACTGACTGAATGAAAGGAGCTGGCATCTCACTCTCTTTGAATCTTCTTTATCATGCTAAGAGGAGCAGGAAAAAGCAAAAAATTTCAGAATTGCACCTTGCAATGCAGAGAAATTACTGTTTGTGCATTTACAATATTCATTGATTTTTGCCATTGAAAAACATCATGTTATTCATATACCAGAAATGTTTGAAGCTACTGACTGAATGAAAGGACCTGGCATCTCACTCTCTTTGAATCTTCTTTATCATGCTAAGAGGAGCAGGAAAAAGCAAAAAATTTCAGAATTGCACCTTGCAATGCGGAGAAATTACTGTTTGTGCATTTCCAATATTCATTGATTTTTGCCATTGAAAAACGTCCAGAAATGATTGAAGCTACTGACTGAATGAAAGGAGCTGGCATCACACTCTCTTTGAATCTTCTTTATCATGCTAAGAGGAGCAGGAAAAAGCAAAAAATTTCAGAATTGCACCTTGCAATGCGGAGAAATTACTGTTTGTGCATTTACAATATTCATTGATTTTTGCCATTGAAAAACGTCCAGAAATGATTGAAGCTACTGACTAAATGAAAGGAGCTGGCATCTCACTCTCTTTGAATCTTCTTTATCATGCTAAGAGGAGCAGGAAAAAGCAAAAAATTTCAGAATTGCACCTTGCAATGCGGAGAAATTACTGTTTGTGCATTTACAATATTCATTGATTTTTGCCATTGAAAAACGTCCAGAAATGATTGAAGCTACTGACTGAATGAAAGGAGCTGGCATCTCACTCTCTTTTAATCTTCTTTATCATGCTAAGAGGAGCAGGAAAAAGCAAAAAATTTCAGAATTGCACCTTGCAATGCGGAGAAATTACTGTTTGTGCATTTACAATACTCATTGATTTTTGCCATTGAAAAACTTCATGTTATTCATATACCAGAAATGTTTGAAGCTACTGACTGAATGAAAGGAGCTGGCATCTCACTCTCTTTGAATCTTCTTTATCATGCTAAGAGGAGCAGGAAAAAGCAAAAAATTTCAGAATTGCACCTTGCAATGCGGAGAAATTACTGTTTGTGCATTTACAATATTCATTGATTTTTGCCATTGAAAAACGTCCAGAAATGATTGAAGCTACTGACTGAATGAAAGGAGCTGGCATCTCACTCTCTTTGAATCTTCTTTATCATGCTAAGAGGAGCAGGAAAAAGCAAAAAATTTCAGAATTGCACCTTGCAATGCTGAGAAATTACTGTTTGTGCATTTACAATATTCATTGATTTTTGCCATTGAAAAATATCATGTTATTCATATACCAGAAATGTTTGAAGCTACTGACTGAATGAAAGGAGCTGGCATCTCACTCTCTTTGAATCTTCTTTATCATGCTAAGAGGAGCAGGAAAAAGCAAAAAATTTCAGAATTGCACCTTGCAATGCGGAGAAATTACTGTTTGTGCATTTACAATATTCATTGATTTTTGCCATTGAAAAACGTCCAGAAATGATTGAAGCTACTGACTGAATGAACGGAGCTGGCATCTCACTCTCTTTGAATCTTCTTTATCATGCTAAGAGGAGCAGAAAAAGCAAAAAATTTCAGAATTGCACCTTGCAATGCGGAGAAATTACTGTTTGTGCATTTACAATATTCATTGATTTTTGCCATTGAAAAACGTCCAGAAATGATTGAAGCTACTGACTGAATGAAAGGAGCTGGCATCTCACTCTCTTTGAATCTTCTTTATCATGCTAAGAGGAGCAGGAAAAAGCAAAAAATTTCAGAATTGCACATTGCAATGCGGAGAAATTACTGTTTGTGCATTTACAATATTCATTGATTTTTGCCATTGAAAAACGTCCAGAAATGTTTGAAGCTACTGACTGAATGAAAGGAGCTGGCATCTCACTCTCTTTGAATCTTCTTTATCATGCTATGAGGAGCAGGAAAAAGCAAAAAATTTCAGAATTGCACCTTGCAATGCGGAGAAATTATTGTTTGTGCATTTACAATATTCATTGATTTTTGCCATTGAAAAACATCATGCTATTCATATACCAGAAATGTTTGTAGCTACTGACTGAATGAAAGGAGCTGGCATCTCACTCTCTTTGAATCTTCTTTATCATGCTAAGAGGAGCAGGAAAAAGCAAAAAATTTCAGAATTGCACCTTGCAATGCGGAGAAATTACTGTTTGTGCATTTACAATATTCATTGATTTTTGCCATTGAAAAACATCATGTTATTCATATACCAGAAATGATTGAAGCTACTGACTGAATGAAAGGAGCTGGCATCTCACTCTCTTTGAATCTTCTTTATCATGCTAAGAGGAGCAGGAAAAAGCAAAAAATTTCAGAATTGCACCTTGCAATGCGGAGAAATTACTGTTTGTGCATTTACAATATTCATTGATTTTTGCCATTGAAAAACGTCCAGAAATGATTGAAGCTACTGACTGAATGAAAGGAGCTGGCATCTCACTCTCTGTGAATCTTCTTTATCATGCTAAGAGGAGCAGGAAAAAGCCAAAAATTTCAGAATTGCACCTTGCAATGCGGAGAAATTACTGTTTGTGCATTTACAATATTCATTGATTTTTGCCATTGAAAAACGTCCAGAAATGATTGAAGCTACCGACTGAATGAAAGGAGCTGGCATCTCACTCTCTTTGAATCTTCTTTATCATGCTAAGAGGAGCAGGAAAAAGCAAAAAATTTCAGAATTGCACCTTGCAATGCGGAGAAATTACTGTTTGTGCATTTACAATATTCATTGATTTTTGCCATTGAAAAACATCATGTTATTCATATACCAGAAATGTTTGAAGCTACTGACTGAATGAAAGGAGCTGGCATCTCACTCTCTTTGAATCTTCTTTATCATGCTAAGAGGAGCAGGAAAAAGCAAAAAATTTCAGAATTGCACCTTGCAATGCGGAGAAATTACTGTTTGTGCATTTACAATATTCATTGATTTTTGCCATTGAAAAACGTCCAGAAATGATTGAAGCTACTGACTGAATGAAAGGAGCTGGCATCTCACTCTCTTTGAATCTTCTTTATCATGCTAAGAGGAGCAGGAAAAAGCAAAAAATTTCAGAATTGCACCTTGCAATGCGGAGAAATTACTGTTTGTGCATTTACAATATTCATTGATTTTTGCCATTGAAAAACATCATGTTATTCATATACCAGAAATGTTTGAAGCTACTGACTGAATGAAAGGAGCTGGCATCTCACTCTCTTTGAATCTTCTTTATCATGCTAAGAGGAGCAGGAAAAAGCAAAAAATTTCAGAATTGCACCTTGCAATGCGGAGAAATTACTGTTTGTGCATTTACAATATTCATTGATTTTTGCCATTGAAAAACATCATGTTATTCATATACCAGAAATGTTTGAAGCTACTGACTGAATGAAAGGAGCTGGCATCTCACTCTCTTTGAATCTTCTTTATCATGCTAAGAGGAGCAGGAAAAAGCAAAAAATTTCAGAATTGCACCTTGCAATGCGGAGAAATTACTGTTTGTGCATTTACAATATTCATTGATTTTTGCCATTGAAAAACATCATGTTATTCATATACCAGAAATGTTTGAAGCTACTGACTGAATGAAAGGAGCTGGCATCTCACTCTCTTTGAATCTTCTTTATCATGCTAAGAGGAGCAGGAAAAAGCAAAAAATTTCAGAATTGCACCTTGCAATGCGGAGAAATTACTGTTTGTGCATTTACAATATTCATTGATTTTTGCCATTGAAAAACGTCCAGAAATGATTGAAGCTACTGACTGAATGAAAGGAGCTGGCATCTCACTCTCTTTGAATCTTCTTTATCATGCTAAGAGGAGCAGGAAAAAGCAAAAAATTTCAGAATTGCACCTTGCAATGCAGAGAAATTACTGTTTGTGCATTTACAATATTCATTGATTTTTGCCATTGAAAAACATCATGTTATTCATATACCAGAAATGTTTGAAGCTACTGACTGAATGAAAGGACCTGGCATCTCACTCTCTTTGAATCTTCTTTATCATGCTAAGAGGAGCAGGAAAAAGCAAAAAATTTCAGAATTGCACCTTGCAATGCGGAGAAATTACTGTTTGTGCATTTCCAATATTCATTGATTTTTGCCATTGAAAAACGTCCAGAAATGATTGAAGCTACTGACTGAATGAAAGGAGCTGGCATCACACTCTCTTTGAATCTTCTTTATCATGCTAAGAGGAGCAGGAAAAAGCAAAAAATTTCAGAATTGCACCTTGCAATGCGGAGAAATTACTGTTTGTGCATTTACAATATTCATTGATTTTTGCCATTGAAAAACGTCCAGAAATGATTGAAGCTACTGACTAAATGAAAGGAGCTGGCATCTCACTCTCTTTGAATCTTCTTTATCATGCTAAGAGGAGCAGGAAAAATCAAAAAATTTCAGAATTGCACCTTGCAATGCGGAGAAATTACTGTTTGTGCATTTACAATATTCATTGATTTTTGCCATTGAAAAACGTCCAGAAATGATTGAAGCTACTGACTGAATGAAAGGAGCTGGCATCTCACTCTCTTTTAATCTTCTTTATCATGCTAAGAGGAGCAGGAAAAAGCAAAAAATTTCAGAATTGCACCTTGCAATGCGGAGAAATTACTGTTTGTGCATTTACAATACTCATTGATTTTTGCCATTGAAAAACTTCATGTTATTCATATACCAGAAATGTTTGAAGCTACTGACTGAATGAAAGGAGCTGGCATCTCACTCTCTTTGAATCTTCTTTATCATGCTAAGAGGAGCAGGAAAAAGCAAAAAATTTCAGAATTGCACCTTGCAATGCGGAGAAATTACTGTTTGTGCATTTACAATATTCATTGATTTTTGCCATTGAAAAACGTCCAGAAATGATTGAAGCTACTGACTGAATGAAAGGAGCTGGCATCTCACTCTCTTTGAATCTTCTTTATCATGCTAAGAGGAGCAGGAAAAAGCAAAAAATTTCAGAATTGCACCTTGCAATGCTGAGAAATTACTGTTTGTGCATTTACAATATTCATTGATTTTTGCCATTGAAAAATATCATGTTATTCATATACCAGAAATGTTTGAAGCTACTGACTGAATGAAAGGAGCTGGCATCTCACTCTCTTTGAATCTTCTTTATCATGCTAAGAGGAGCAGGAAAAAGCAAAAAATTTCAGAATTGCACCTTGCAATGCGGAGAAATTACTGTTTGTGCATTTACAATATTCATTGATTTTTGCCATTGAAAAACGTCCAGAAATGATTGAAGCTACTGACTGAATGAACGGAGCTGGCATCTCACTCTCTTTGAATCTTCTTTATCATGCTAAGAGGAGCAGAAAAAGCAAAAAATTTCAGAATTGCACCTTGCAATGCGGAGAAATTACTGTTTGTGCATTTACAATATTCATTGATTTTTGCCATTGAAAAACGTCCAGAAATGATTGAAGCTACTGACTGAATGAAAGGAGCTGGCATCTCACTCTCTTTGAATCTTCTTTATCATGCTAAGAGGAGCAGGAAAAAGCAAAAAATTTCAGAATTGCACATTGCAATGCGGAGAAATTACTGTTTGTGCATTTACAATATTCATTGATTTTTGCCATTGAAAAACGTCCAGAAATGTTTGAAGCTACTGACTGAATGAAAGGAGCTGGCATCTCACTCTCTTTGAATCTTCTTTATCATGCTATGAGGAGCAGGAAAAAGCAAAAAATTTCAGAATTGCACCTTGCAATGCGGAGAAATTATTGTTTGTGCATTTACAATATTCATTGATTTTTGCCATTGAAAAACATCATGCTATTCATATACCAGAAATGTTTGTAGCTACTGACTGAATGAAAGGAGCTGGCATCTCACTCTCTTTGAATCTTCTTTATCATGCTAAGAGGAGCAGGAAAAAGCAAAAAATTTCAGAATTGCACCTTGCAATGCGGAGAAATTACTGTTTGTGCATTTACAATATTCATTGATTTTTGCCATTGAAAAACATCATGTTATTCATATACCAGAAATGATTGAAGCTACTGACTGAATGAAAGGAGCTGGCATCTCACTCTCTTTGAATCTTCTTTATCATGCTAAGAGGAGCAGGAAAAAGCAAAAAATTTCAGAATTGCACCTTGCAATGCGGAGAAATTACTGTTTGTGCATTTACAATATTCATTGATTTTTGCCATTGAAAAACGTCCAGAAATGATTGAAGCTACTGACTGAATGAAAGGAGCTGGCATCTCACTCTCTGTGAATCTTCTTTATCATGCTAAGAGGAGCAGGAAAAAGCCAAAAATTTCAGAATTGCACCTTGCAATGCGGAGAAATTACTGTTTGTGCATTTACAATATTCATTGATTTTTGCCATTGAAAAACGTCCAGAAATGATTGAAGCTACCGACTGAATGAAAGGAGCTGGCATCTCACTCTCTTTGAATCTTCTTTATCATGCTAAGAGGAGCAGGAAAAAGCAAAAAATTTCAGAATTGCACCTTGCAATGCGGAGAAATTACTGTTTGTGCATTTACAATATTCATTGATTTTTGCCATTGAAAAACATCATGTTATTCATATACCAGAAATGTTTGAAGCTACTGACTGAATGAAAGGAGCTGGCATCTCACTCTCTTTGAATCTTCTTTATCATGCTAAGAGGAGCAGGAAAAAGCAAAAAATTTCAGAATTGCACCTTGCAATGCGGAGAAATTACTGTTTGTGCATTTACAATATTCATTGATTTTTGCCATTGAAAAACGTCCAGAAATGATTGAAGCTACTGACTGAATGAAAGGAGCTGGCATCTCACTCTCTTTGAATCTTCTTTATCATGCTAAGAGGAGCAGGAAAAAGCAAAAAATTTCAGAATTGCACCTTGCAATGCGGAGAAATTACTGTTTGTGCATTTACAATATTCATTGATTTTTGCCATTGAAAAACATCATGTTATTCATATACCAGAAATGTTTGAAGCTACTGACTGAATGAAAGGAGCTGGCATCTCACTCTCTTTGAATCTTCTTTATCATGCTAAGAGGAGCAGGAAAAAGCAAAAAATTTCAGAATTGCACCTTGCAATGCGGAGAAATTACTGTTTGTGCATTTACAATATTCATTGATTTTTGCCATTGAAAAACATCATGTTATTCATATACCAGAAATGTTTGAAGCTACTGACTGAATGAAAGGAGCTGGCATCTCACTCTCTTTGAATCTTCTTTATCATGCTAAGAGGAGCAGGAAAAAGCAAAAAATTTCAGAATTGCACCTTGCAATGCGGAGAAATTACTGTTTGTGCATTTACAATATTCATTGATTTTTGCCATTGAAAAACATCATGTTATTCATATACCAGAAATGTTTGAAGCTACTGACTGAATGAAAGGAGCTGGCATCTCACTCTCTTTGAATCTTCTTTATCATGCTAAGAGGAGCAGGAAAAAGCAAAAAATTTCAGAATTGCACCTTGCAATGCGGAGAAATTACTGTTTGTGCATTTACAATATTCATTGATTTTTGCCATTGAAAAACGTCCAGAAATGATTGAAGCTACTGACTGAATGAAAGGAGCTGGCATCTCACTCTCTTTGAATCTTCTTTATCATGCTAAGAGGAGCAGGAAAAAGCAAAAAATTTCAGAATTGCACCTTGCAATGCGGAGAAATTACTGTTTGTGCATTTACAATATTCATTGATTTTTGCCATTGAAAAACATCATGTTATTCATATACCAGAAATGTTTGAAGCTACTGACTGAATGAAAGGAGCTGGCATCTCACTCTCTTTGAATCTTCTTTATCATGCTAAGAGGAGCAGGAAAAAGCAAAAAATTTCAGAATTGCACCTTGGAATGCGGAGAAATTACTGTTTGTGCATTTACAATATTCATTGATTTTTGCCATTGAAAAACATCATGTTATTCATATACCAGAAATGTTTGAAGCTACTGACTGAATGAAAGGAGCTGGCATCTCACTCTCTTTGAATCTTCTTTATCATGCTAAGAGGAGCAGGAAAAAGCAAAAAATTTCAGAATTGCACCTTGCAATGCGGAGAAATTACTGTTTGTGCATTTACAATATTCATTGATTTTTGCCATTGAAAAACGTCCAGAAATGATTGAAGCTACTGACTGAATGAAAGGAGCTGGCATCTCACTCTCTTTGAATCTTCTTTATCATGCTAAGAGAAGCAGGAAAAAGCAAAAAATTTCAGAATTGCACCTTGCAATTCGGAGAAATTACTGTTTGTGCATTTACAATATTCATTGATTTTTGCCATTGAAAAACATCATGTTATTCATATACCAGAAATGATTGAAGCTACTGACTGAATGAAAGGAGCTGGCATCTCACTCTCTTTGAATCTTCTTTATCATGCTAAGAGGAGCAGGAAAAAGCAAAAAATTTCAGAATTGCACCTTGCAATGCGGAGAAATTACTGTTTGTGCATTTACAATATTCATTGATTTTTGCCATTGAAAAACGTCCAGAAATGATTGAAGCTACTGACTGAATGAAAGGAGCTGGCATCTCACTCTCTTTGAATCTTCTTTATCATGCTAAGAGGAGCAGGAAAAAGCAAAAAATTTCAGAATTGCACCTTGCAATGCGGAGAAATTACTGTTTGTGCATTTACAATATTCATTGATTTTTGCCATTGAAAAACGTCCAGAAATGATTGAAGCTACCGACTGAATGAAAGGAGCTGGCATCTCACTCTCTTTGAATCTTCTTTATCATGCTAAGAGGAGCAGGAAAAAGCAAAAAATTTCAGAATTGCACCTTGCAATGCGGAGAAATTACTGTTTGTGCATTTACAATATTCATTGATTTTTGCCATTGAAAAACATCATGTTATTCATATACCAGAAATGTTTGAAGCTACTGACTGAATGAAAGGAGCTGGCATCTCACTCTCTTTGAATCTTCTTTATCATGCTAAGAGGAGCAGGAAAAAGCAAAAAATTTCAGAATTGCACCTTGCAATGCGGAGAAATTACTGTTTGTGCATTTACAATATTCATTGATTTTTGACATTGAAAAACATCATGTTATTCATATACCAGAAATGTTTGAATCTACTGACTGAATGAAAGGAGCTGGCATCTCACTCTCTTTGAATCTTCTTTATCATGCTAAGAGGAGCAGGAAAAAGCAAAAAATTTCAGAATTGCACCTTGCAATGCGGACAAATTACTGTTTGTGCATTTACAATATTCATTGATTTTTGCCATTGAAAAACATCATGTTATTCATATACCAGAAATGTTTGAAGCTACTGACTGAATGAAAGGAGCTGGCATCTCACTCTCTTTGAATCTTCTTTATCATGCTAAGAGGAGCAGGAAAAAGCAAAAAATTTCAGAATTGCACCTTGCAATGCGGAGAAATTACTGTTTGTGCATTTACAATATTCATTGATTTTTGCCATTGAAAAACGTCCAGAAATGATTGAAGCTACTGACTGAATGAAAGGAGCTGGCATCTCACTCTCTTTGAATCTTCTTTATCATGCTAAGAGGAGCAGGAAAAAGCAAAAAATTTCAGAATTGCACCTTGCAATGCGGAGAAATTACTGTTTGTGCATTTACAATATTCATTGATTTTTGCCATTGAAAAACATCATGTTATTCATATACCAGAAATGTTTGAAGCTACTGACTGAATGAAAGGAGCTGGCATCTCACTCTCTTTGAATCTTCTTTATCATGCTAAGAGGAGCAGGAAAAAGCAAAAAATTTCAGAATTGCACCTTGCAATGCGGAGAAATTACTGTTTGTGCATTTACAATATTCATTGATTTTTGCCATTGAAAAACATCATGTTATTCATATACCAGAAATGTTTGAAGCTACTGACTGAATGAAAGGAGCTGGCATCTCACACTCTTTGAATCTTCTTTATCATGCTAAGAGGAGCAGGAAAAAGCAAAAAATTTCAGAATTGCACCTTGCAATGCGGAGAAATTACTGTTTGTGCATTTACAATATTCATTGATTTTTGCCATTGAAAAACGTCCAGAAATGATTGAAGCTACTGACTGAATGAAAGGAGCTGGCATCTCACTCTCTTTGAATCTTCTTTATCATGCTAAGAGAAGCAGGAAAAAGCAAAAAATTTCAGAATTGCACCTTGCAATGCGGAGAAATTACTGTTTGTGCATTTACAATATTCATTGATTTTTGCCATTGAAAAACATCATGTTATTCATATACCAGAAATGATTGAAGCTACTGACTGAATGAAAGGAGCTGGCATCTCACTCTCTTTGAATCTTCTTTAACATGCTAAGAGGAGCAGGAAAAAGCAAAAAATTTCAGAATTGCACCTTGCAATGCGGAGAAATTACTGTTTGTGCATTTACAATATTCATTGATTTTTGCCATTGAAAAACGTCCAGAAATGATTGAAGCTACTGACTGAATGAAAGGAGCTGGCATCTCACTCTCTTTGAATCTTCTTTATCATGCTAAGAGGAGCAGGAAAAAGCAAAAAATTTCAGAATTGCACCTTGCAATGCGGAGAAATTACTGTTTGTGCATTTACAATATTCATTGATTTTTGCCATTGAAAAACGTCCAGAAATGATTGAAGCTACCGACTGAATGAAAGGAGCTGGCATCTCACTCTCTTTGAATCTTCTTTATCATGCTAAGAGGAGCAGGAAAAAGCAAAAAATTTCAGAATTGCACCTTGCAATGCGGAGAAATTACTGTTTGTGCATTTACAATATTCATTGATTTTTGCCATTGAAAAACATCATGTTATTCATATACCAGAAATGTTTGAAGCTACTGACTGAATGAAAGGAGCTGGCATCTCACTCTCTTTGAATCTTCTTTATCATGCTAAGAGGAGCAGGAAAAAGCAAAAAATTTCAGAATTGCACCTTGCAATGCGGAGAAATTACTGTTTGTGCATTTACAATATTCATTGATTTTTGCCATTGAAAAACATCATGTTATTCATATACCAGAAATGTTTGAAGCTACTGACTGAATGAAAGGAGCTGGCATCTCACTCTCTTTGAATCTTCTTTATCATGCTAAGAGGAGCAGGAAAAAGCAAAAAATTTCAGAATTGCACCTTGCAATGCGGACAAATTACTGTTTGTGCATTTACAATATTCATTGATTTTTGCCATGGAAAAACATCATGTTATTCATATACCAGAAATGTTTGAAGCTACTGACTGAATGAAAGGAGCTGGCATCTCACTCTCTTTGAATCTTCTTTATCATGCTAAGAGGAGCAGGAAAAAGCAAAAAATTTCAGAATTGCACCTTGCAATGCGGAGAAATTACTGTTTGTGCATTTACAATATTCATTGATTTTTGCCATTGAAAAACGTCCAGAAATGATTGAAGCTACCGACTGAATGAAAGGAGCTGGCATCTCACTCTCTTTGAATCTTCTTTATCATGCTAAGAGGAGCAGGAAAAAGCAAAAAATTTCAGAATTGCACCTTGCAATGCGGAGAAATTACTGTTTGTGCATTTACAATATTCATTGATTTTTGCCATTGAAAAACATCATGTTATTCATATACCAGAAATGTTTGAAGCTACTGACTGAATGAAAGGAGCTGGCATCTCACTCTCTTTGAATCTTCTTTATCATGCTAAGAGGAGCAGGAAAAAGCAAAAAATTTCAGAATTGCACCTTGCAATGCGGAGAAATTACTGTTTGTGCATTTACAATATTCATTGATTTTTGCCATTGAAAAACATCATGTTATTCATATACCAGAAATGTTTGAAGCTACTGACTGAATGAAAGGAGCTGGCATCTCACTCTCTTTGAATCTTCTTTATCATGCTAAGAGGAGCAGGAAAAAGCAAAAAATTTCAGAATTGCACCTTGCAATGCGGACAAATTACTGTTTGTGCATTTACAATATTCATTGATTTTTGCCATGGAAAAACATCATGTTATTCATATACCAGAAATGTTTGAAGCTACTGACTGAATGAAAGGAGCTGGCATCTCACTCTCTTTGAATCTTCTTTATCATGCTAAGAGGAGCAGGAAAAAGCAAAAAATTTCAGAATTGCACCTTGCAATGCGGAGAAATTACTGTTTGTGCATTTACAATATTCATTGATTTTTGCCATTGAAAAACGTCCAGAAATGATTGAAGCTACTGACTGAATGAAAGGAGCTGGCATCTCACTCTCTTTGAATCTTCTTTATCATGCTAAGAGAAGCAGGAAAAAGCAAAAAATTTCAGAATTGCACCTTGCAATTCGGAGAAATTACTGTTTGTGCATTTACAATATTCATTGATTTTTGCCATTGAAAAACATCATGTTATTCATATACCAGAAATGATTGAAGCTACTGACTGAATGAAAGGAGCTGGCATCTCACTCTCTTTGAATCTTCTTTATCATGCTAAGAGGAGCAGGAAAAAGCAAAAAATTTCAGAATTGCACCTTGCAATGCGGAGAAATTACTGTTTGTGCATTTACAATATTCATTGATTTTTGCCATTGAAAAACGTCCAGAAATGATTGAAGCTACTGACTGAATGAAAGGAGCTGGCATCTCACTCTCTTTGAATCTTCTTTATCATGCTAAGAGGAGCAGGAAAAAGCAAAAAATTTCAGAATTGCACCTTGCAATGCGGAGAAATTACTGTTTGTGCATTTACAATATTCATTGATTTTTGCCATTGAAAAACGTCCAGAAATGATTGAAGCTACCGACTGAATGAAAGGAGCTGGCATCTCACTCTCTTTGAATCTTCTTTATCATGCTAAGAGGAGCAGGAAAAAGCAAAAAATTTCAGAATTGCACCTTGCAATGCGGAGAAATTACTGTTTGTGCATTTACAATATTCATTGATTTTTGCCATTGAAAAACATCATGTTATTCATATACCAGAAATGTTTGAAGCTACTGACTGAATGAAAGGAGCTGGCATCTCACTCTCTTTGAATCTTCTTTATCATGCTAAGAGGAGCAGGAAAAAGCAAAAAATTTCAGAATTGCACCTTGCAATGCGGAGAAATTACTGTTTGTGCATTTACAATATTCATTGATTTTTGACATTGAAAAACATCATGTTATTCATATACCAGAAATGTTTGAATCTACTGACTGAATGAAAGGAGCTGGCATCTCACTCTCTTTGAATCTTCTTTATCATGCTAAGAGGAGCAGGAAAAAGCAAAAAATTTCAGAATTGCACCTTGCAATGCGGACAAATTACTGTTTGTGCATTTACAATATTCATTGATTTTTGCCATTGAAAAACATCATGTTATTCATATACCAGAAATGTTTGAAGCTACTGACTGAATGAAAGGAGCTGGCATCTCACTCTCTTTGAATCTTCTTTATCATGCTAAGAGGAGCAGGAAAAAGCAAAAAATTTCAGAATTGCACCTTGCAATGCGGAGAAATTACTGTTTGTGCATTTACAATATTCATTGATTTTTGCCATTGAAAAACGTCCAGAAATGATTGAAGCTACTGACTGAATGAAAGGAGCTGGCATCTCACTCTCTTTGAATCTTCTTTATCATGCTAAGAGGAGCAGGAAAAAGCAAAAAATTTCAGAATTGCACCTTGCAATGCGGAGAAATTACTGTTTGTGCATTTACAATATTCATTGATTTTTGCCATTGAAAAACATCATGTTATTCATATACCAGAAATGTTTGAAGCTACTGACTGAATGAAAGGAGCTGGCATCTCACTCTCTTTGAATCTTCTTTATCATGCTAAGAGGAGCAGGAAAAAGCAAAAAATTTCAGAATTGCACCTTGCAATGCGGAGAAATTACTGTTTGTGCATTTACAATATTCATTGATTTTTGCCATTGAAAAACATCATGTTATTCATATACCAGAAATGTTTGAAGCTACTGACTGAATGAAAGGAGCTGGCATCTCACTCTCTTTGAATCTTCTTTATCATGCTAAGAGGAGCAGGAAAAAGCAAAAAATTTCAGAATTGCACCTTGCAATGCGGAGAAATTACTGTTTGTGCATTTACAATATTCATTGATTTTTGCCATTGAAAAACGTCCAGAAATGATTGAAGCTACTGACTGAATGAAAGGAGCTGGCATCTCACTCTCTTTGAATCTTCTTTATCATGCTAAGAGAAGCAGGAAAAAGCAAAAAATTTCAGAATTGCACCTTGCAATGCGGAGAAATTACTGTTTGTGCATTTACAATATTCATTGATTTTTGCCATTGAAAAACATCATGTTATTCATATACCAGAAATGATTGAAGCTACTGACTGAATGAAAGGAGCTGGCATCTCACTCTCTTTGAATCTTCTTTATCATGCTAAGAGGAGCAGGAAAAAGCAAAAAATTTCAGAATTGCACCTTGCAATGCGGAGAAATTACTGTTTGTGCATTTACAATATTCATTGATTTTTGCCATTGAAAAACGTCCAGAAATGATTGAAGCTACTGACTGAATGAAAGGAGCTGGCATCTCACTCTCTTTGAATCTTCTTTATCATGCTAAGAGGAGCAGGAAAAAGCAAAAAATTTCAGAATTGCACCTTGCAATGCGGAGAAATTACTGTTTGTGCATTTACAATATTCATTGATTTTTGCCATTGAAAAACGTCCAGAAATGATTGAAGCTACCGACTGAATGAAAGGAGCTGGCATCTCACTCTCTTTGAATCTTCTTTATCATGCTAAGAGGAGCAGGAAAAAGCAAAAAATTTCAGAATTGCACCTTGCAATGCGGAGAAATTACTGTTTGTGCATTTACAATATTCATTGATTTTTGCCATTGAAAAACATCATGTTATTCATATACCAGAAATGTTTGAAGCTACTGACTGAATGAAAGGAGCTGGCATCTCACTCTCTTTGAATCTTCTTTATCATGCTAAGAGGAGCAGGAAAAAGCAAAAAATTTCAGAATTGCACCTTGCAATGCGGAGAAATTACTGTTTGTGCATTTACAATATTCATTGATTTTTGCCATTGAAAAACATCATGTTATTCATATACCAGAAATGTTTGAAGCTACTGACTGAATGAAAGGAGCTGGCATCTCACTCTCTTTGAATCTTCTTTATCATGCTAAGAGGAGCAGGAAAAAGCAAAAAATTTCAGAATTGCACCTTGCAATGCGGACAAATTACTGTTTGTGCATTTACAATATTCATTGATTTTTGCCATGGAAAAACATCATGTTATTCATATACCAGAAATGTTTGAAGCTACTGACTGAATGAAAGGAGCTGGCATCTCACTCTCTTTGAATCTTCTTTATCATGCTAAGAGGAGCAGGAAAAAGCAAAAAATTTCAGAATTGCACCTTGCAATGCGGAGAAATTACTGTTTGTGCATTTACAATATTCATTGATTTTTGCCATTGAAAAACGTCCAGAAATGATTGAAGCTACTGACTGAATGAAAGGAGCTGGCATCTCACTCTCTTTGAATCTTCTTTATCATGCTAAGAGAAGCAGGAAAAAGCAAAAAATTTCAGAATTGCACCTTGCAATGCGGAGAAATTACTGTTTGTGCATTTACAATATTCATTGATTTTTGCCATTGAAAAACATCATGTTATTCAAATACCAGAAATTATTGAAGCTACTGACTGAATGAAAGGAGCTGGCATCTCACGCTCTTTGAATCTTCTTTATCATGCTAAGAGGAGCAGGAAAAAGCAAAAAATTTCAGAATTGCACCTTGCAATGCGGAGAAATTACTGTTTGTGCATTTACAATATTCATTGATTTTTGCCATTGAAAAACGTCCAGAAATGATTGAAGCTACTGACTGAATGAAAGGAGCTGGCATCTCACTCTCTTTGAATCTTCTTTATCATGCTAAGAGGAGCAGGAAAAAGCAAAAAATTTCAGAATTGCACCTTGCAATGCGGAGAAATTACTGTTTGTGCATTTACAATATTCATTGATTTTTGCCATTGAAAAACGTCCAGAAATGATTGAAGCTACCGACTGAATGAAAGGAGCTGGCATCTCACTCTCTTTGAATCTTCTTTATCATGCTAAGAGGAGCAGGAAAAAGCAAAAAATTTCAGAATTGCACCTTGCAATGCGGAGAAATTACTGTTTGTGCATTTACAATATTCATTGAATTTTGCCATTGAAAAACATCATGTTATTCATATACCAGAAATGTTTGAAGCTACTGACTGAATGAAAGGAGCTGGCATCTCACTCTCTTTGAATCTTCTTTATCATGCTAAGAGGAGCAGGAAAAAGCAAAAAATTTCAGAATTGCACCTTGCAATGCGGAGAAATTACTGTTTGTGCATTTACAATATTCATTGATTTTTGCCATTGAAAAACGTCCAGAAATGATTGAAGCTACTGACTGAATGAAAGGAGCTGGCATCTCACTCTCTTTGAATCTTCTTTATCATGCTAAGAGGAGCAGGAAAAAGCAAAAAATTTCAGAATTGCACCTTGCAATGCGGAGAAATTACTGTTTGTGCATTTACAATATTCATTGATTTTTGCCATTGAAAAACATCATGTTATTCATATGCCAGAAATGTTTGAAGCTACTGACTGAATGAAAGGAGCTGGCATCTCACTCTCTTTGAATCTTCTTTATCATACTAAGAGGAGCAGGAAAAAGCAAAAAATTTCAGAATTGCACATTGCAATGCGGAGAAATTACTGTTTGTGCATTTACAATATTCATTGATTTTTGCCATTGAAAAACGTCCAGAAATGTTTGAAGCTACTGACTGAATGAAAGGAGCTGGCATCTCACTCTCTTTGAATCTTCTTTATCATGCTAAGAGGAGCAGGAAAAAGCAAAAAATTTCAGAATTGCACCTTGCAATGCGGAGAAATTACTGTTTGTGCATTTACAATATTCATTGATTTTTGCCATTGAAAAACGTCCAGAAATGATTGAAGCTACTGACTGAATGAAAGGAGCTGGCATCTCACTCTCTTTGAATCTTCTTTATCATGCTAAGAGGAGCAGGAAAAAGCAAAAAATTTCAGAATTGCACCTTGCAATGCGGAGAAATTACTGTTTGTGCATTTACAATATTCATTGATTTTTGCCATTGAAAAACGTCCAGAAATTATTGAAGCTACTGACTGAATGAAAGGAGCTGGTATCTCACTCTCTTTGAATCTTCTTTATCATGCTGAGGAGCAGGAAAAAGCAAAAAATTTCAGAATTGCACCTTGCAATGCGGAGAAATTACTGTTTGTGCATTTACAATATTCATTGATTTTTGCCATTGAAAAACATCATGTTATTCATATACCAGAAATGTTTGAAGCTACTGACTGAATGAAAGGAGCTGGCATCTCACTCTCTTTGAATCTTCTTTATCATGCTAAGAGGAGCAGGAAAAAGCAAAAAATTTCAGAATTGCACCTTGCAATGCGGAGAAATTACTGTTTGTGCATTTACAATATTCATTGATTTTTGCCATTGAAAAACGTCCAGAAATGATTGAAGCTACTGACTGAATGAAAGGAGCTGGCATCTCACTCTCTTTGAATCTTCTTTATCATAGTAAGAGGAGCAGGAAAAAGCAAAAAATTTCAGAATTGCACCTTGCAATGCGGAGAAATTACTGTTTGTGCATTTACAATATTCATTGATTTTTGCCATTGAAAAATGTACAGAAATGATTGAAGCTACTGACTGAATGAAAGGACCTGGCATCTCACTCTCTTTGAATATTCTTTATCATGCTAAGAGGAGCAGGAAAAAGCAAAAAATTTCAGAATTGCACCTTGCAATGCGGAGAAATTACTGTTTGTGCATTTACAATATTCATTGATTTTTGCCATTGGAAAACATCATGTTATTCATATACCAGAAATGATTGAAGCTACTGACTGAATGAAAGGAGCTGGCATCTCACTCTCTTTGAATCTTCTTTATCATGCTAAGAGGAGCAGGAAAAAGCAAAAAATTTCAGAATTGCACCTTGCAATGCGGAGAAATTACTGTTTGTGCATTTACAATATCCATTGATTTTTGCCATTGAAAAACGTCCAGAAATGATTGAAGCTACTGACTGAATGAAAGGAGCTGGCATCTCACTCTCTTTGAATCTTCTTTATCATGCTAAGAGGAGCAAGAAAAAGCAAAAAATTTCAGAATTGCGCTTTGCAATGCGGAGAAATTACTGTTTGTGCATTTACAATATTCATTGATTTTTGCCATTGAAAAACATCATGTTATTCATATACCAGAAATGTTTGAAGCTACTGACTGAATGAAAGGAGCTGGCATGTCACTCTCTTTGAATCTTCTTTATCATGCTAAGAGGAGCAGGAAAAACTAAAAAATTTCAGAATTGCACCTTGCAATGCGGAGAAATTACTGTTTGTGCATTTACAATATTCATTGATTTTTGCCATTGAAAAACGACCAGAAATGATTGAAGCTACTGACTGAATGAAAGGAGCTGGCATCTCACTCTCTTTGAATCTTCTTTATCATGCTAAGAGGAGCAGGAAAAAGCAAAAAATTTCAGAATTGCACCTTGCAATGCGGAGAAATTACTGTTTGTGCATTTACAATATTCATTGATTTTTGCCATTGAAAAACGTCCAGAAATGATTGAAGCTACTGACTGAATGAAAGCAGCTGGCATCTCACTCTCTTTGAATCTTCTTTATCATGCTAAGAGGAGCAGGAAAAAGCAAAAAATTTCAGAATTGCACCTTGCAATGCAGAGAAATTACTGTTTGTGCATTTACAATATTCATTGATTTTTGCCATTGAAAAACATCATGTTATTCATATACCAGATATGTTTGAAGCTACTGACTGAATGAAAGGAGCTGTCATCTCACTCTCTTTGAATCTTCTTTATCATGCTAAGAGGAGCAGGAAAAAGCAAAAAATTTCAGAATTGCACCTTGCAATGCGGAGAAATTACTGTTTGTGCATTTACAATATTCATTGATTTTTGCCATTGAAAAACGTCCAGAAATGATTGAAGCTACTGACTGAATGAAAGGAGCTGGCATCTCACTCTCTTTGAATCTTCTTTATCATGCTAAGAGGAGCAGGAAAAATCAAAAAATTTCAGAATTGCACCTTGCAATGCGGAGAAATTACTGTTTGTGCATTTACAATATTCATTGATTTTTGCCATTGAAAAACATCATGTTATTCATGTACCAGAAATGTTTGAAGCTACTGACTGAATGAAAGGACCTGGCATCTCACTCTCTTTGAATCTTCTTTATCATGCTAAGAGGAGCAGGAAAAAGCAAAAAATTTCAGAATTGCACCTTGCAATGCGGAGAAATTACTGTTTGTGCATTTACAATATTCATTGATTTTTGCCATTGAAAAACGTCCAGAAATGATTGAAGCTACCGACTGAATGAAAGGAGCTGGCATCTCACTCTCTTTGAATCTTCTTTATCATGCTAAGAGGAGCAGGAAAAAGCAAAAAATTTCAGAATTGCACCTTGCAATGCGGAGAAATTACTGTTTGTGCATTTACAATATTCATTGATTTTTGCCATTGAAAAACATCATCTTATTCATATATCAGAAATGTTTGAAGCTACTGACTGAATGAAAGGAGCTGGCATCTCACTCTCTTTGAATCTTCTTTATCATGCTAAGAGGAGCAGGAAAAAGCAAAAAATTTCAGAATTGCACCTTGCAATGCGGAGAAATTACTGTTTGTGCATTTACAATATTCATTGATTTTTGCCATTGAAAAACGTCCAGAAATGATTGAAGCTACTGACTGAATGAAAGGAGCTGGCATCTCACTCTCTTTGAATCTTCTTTTTCATGCTAAGAGGAGCAGGAAAAAGCAAAAAATTTCAGAATTGCACCTTGCAATGCGGAGAAAATACTGTTTGTGCATTTACAATATTCATTGATTTTTGCCATTGAAAAACATCATGTTATTCATATACCAGAAATGTTTGAAGCTATTGACTGAATGAAAGGAGCTGGCATCTCACTCTCTTTGAATCTTCTTTATCATACTAAGAGGAGCAGGAAAAAGCAAAAAATTTCAGAATTGCACATTGCAATGCGGAGAAATTACTGTTTGTGCATTTACAATATTCATTGATTTTTGCCATTGAAAAACGTCCAGAAATGTTTGAAGCTACTGACTGAATGAAAGGAGCTGGCATCTCACTCTCTTTGAATCTTCTTTATCATGCTAAGAGGAGCAGGAAAAAGCAAAAAATTTCAGAATTGCACCTTGCAATGCGGAGAAATTACTGTTTGTGCATTTACAATATTCATTGATTTTTGCCATTGAAAAACGTCCAGAAATGATTGAAGCTACTGACTGAATGAAAGGAGCTGGCATCTCACTCTCTTTGAATCTTCTTTATCATGCTAAGAGGAGCAGGAAAAAGCAAAAAATTTCAGAATTGCACCTTGCAATGCGGATAAATTACTGTTTGTGCATTTACAATATCCATTGATTTTTGCCATTGAAAAACGTCCAGAAATTATTGAAGCTACTGACTGAATGAAAGGAGCTGGTATCTCACTCTCTTTGAATCTTCTTTATCATGCTGAGGAGCAGGAAAAAGCAAAAAATTTCAGAATTGCACCTTGCAATGCGGAGAAATTACTCTTTGTGCATTTACAATATTCATTGATTTTTGCCATTGAAAAACATCATGTTATTCATAAACCAGAAATGTTTGAAGCTACTGACTGAATGAAAGGAGCTGGCATCTCACTCTCTTTGAATCTTCTTTATCATGCTAAGAGGAGCAGGAAAAAGCAAAAAATTTCAGAATTGCACCTTGCAATGCGGAGAAATTACTGTTTGTGCATTTACAATATTCATTGATTTTTGCCATTGAAAAACGTCCAGAAATGAATGAAGCTACTGACTGAATGAAAGGAGCTGGCATCTCACTCTCTTTGAATCTTCTTTATCATAGTAAGAGGAGCAGGAAAAAGCAAAAAATTTCAGAATTGCACCTTGCAATGCGGAGAAATTACTGTTTGTGCATTTACAATATTCACATTTACAATATTCATTGATTTTTGCCATTGAAAAACGTCCAGAAATGATTGAAGCTACTGACTGAATGAAAGGAGCTGGCATCTCACTCTCTTTGAATCTTCTTTATCATGCTAAGAGGAGCAGGAAAAAGCAAAAAATTTCAGAATTGCACCTTGCAATGCGGAGAAATTACTGTTTGTGCATTTACAATATTCATTGATTTTTGCCATTGAAAAACGTCCAGAAATGATTGAAGCTACTGACTGAATGAAAGGAGCTGGCATCTCACTCTCTTTGAATCTTCTTTATCATGCTAAGAGGAGCAGGAAAAAGCAAAAAATTTCAGAATTGCACCTTGCAATGCGGAGAAATTACTGTTTGTGCATTTACAATATTCATTGATTTTTGCCATTGAAAAACATCATGTTATTCATATTCCAGAAATGATTGAAGCTACTGACTGAATGAAAGGAGCTGGCATCTCACTCTCTTTGAATCTTCTTTATCATGCTAAGAGGAGCAGGAAAAAGCAAAAAATTTCAGAATTGCACCTTGCAATGCGGAGAAATTACTGTTTGTGCATTTACAATATTCAATGATTTTTGCCATTGAAAAACATCCAGAAATGATTGAAGCTACTGACTGAATGAAAGGAGCTGGCATCTCACTCTCTTTGAATCTTCTTTATCATGCTAAGAGGAGCAGGAAAAAGCAAAAAATTTCAGAATTGCACCTTGCAATGCGGAGAAATTACTGTTTGTGCATTTACAATATTCATTGATTTTTGCCATTGAAAAACATCATGTTATTCATATACCAGAAATGTTTGAAGCTACTGACTGAATGAAAGGAGCTGGCATCTCACTCTCTTTGAATCTTCTTTATCATGCTGAGGAGCAGGAAAAAGCAAAAAATTTCAGAATTGCACCTTGCAATGCGGAGAAATTACTGTTTGTGCATTTACAATATTCATTGATTTTTGCCATTGAAAAACGTCCAGAAATGATTGTAGCTACTGACTGAATGAAAGGAGCTGGCATCTCACTCTCTTTGAATCTTCTTTATCATGCTAAGAGGAGCAGGAAAAAGAAAAAAAATTTCAGAATTGCACCTTGCAATGCGGAGAAATTACTGTTTGTGCATTTACAATATTCATTGATTTTTGCCATTGAAAAACGTCCAGAAATGATTGAAGCTACTGACTGAATGAAAGGAGCTGGCATCTCACTCTCTTTGAATCTTGTTTATCATGCTAAGAGGAGCAGGAAAAAGCAAAAAATTTCAGAATTGCACCTTGCAATGCGGAGAAATTACTGTTTGTGCATTTACAATATTCATTGATTTTTGCCATTGAAAAACGTCCAGAAATGATTGAAGCTACTGACTGAATGAAAGGAGCTGGCATCTCACTCTCTTTGAATCTTCTTTATCATGCTAAGACTAGCAGGAAAAAGCAAAAAATTTCAGAATTGCACCTTGCAATGCGGAGAAATTACTGTTTGTGCATTTACAATATTCATTGATTTTTGCCATTGAAAAACATCATGTTATTCATATACCAGAAATGTTTGAAGCTACTGACTGAATGAAAGGAGCTGGCATCTCACTCTCTTTGAGTCTTCTTTATCATGCTAAGAGGAGCAGAAAAAGCAAAAAATTTCAGAATTGCACCTTGCAATGCGGAGAAATTACTGTTTGTGCATTTACAATATTCATTGATTTTTGCCATTGAAAAACGTCCAGAAATGATTGAAGCTACTGACTGAATGAAAGGAGCTGGCATCTCACTCTCTTTGAATCTTGTTTATCATGCTAAGAGGAGCAGGAAAAAGCAAAAAATTTCAGAATTGCACCTTGCAATGCGGAGAAATTACTGTTTGTGCATTTACAATATTCATTGATTTTTGCCATTGAAAAACGTCCAGAAATGATTGAAGCTACTGACTGAATGAAAGGAGCTGGCATCTCACTCTCTTTGAATCTTCTTTATCATGCTAAGAGGAGCAGGAAAAAATTTCAGAATTGCACCTTGCAATGCGGAGAAATTACTGTTTGTGCATTTACAATATTCATTGATTTTTGCCATTGAAAAACATCGTTATTCATATACCAGAAATGATTGAAGCTACTGACTGAATGAAAGGAGCTGGCATCTCACTCTCTTTGAATCTTCTTTATCATGCTAAGAGGAGCAGGAAAAAGCAAAAAATTTCAGAATTGCACCTTGCAATGCGGAGAAATTACTGTTTGTGCATTTACAATATTCAATGATTTTTGCCATTGAAAAACGTCCAGAAATGATTGAAGCTACTGACTGAATGAAAGGAGCTGGCATCTCACTCTCTTTGAATCTTCTTTATCATGCTAAGAGGAGCAGGAAAAAGCAAAAAATTTCAGAATTGCACCTTGCAATGCGGAGAAATTACTGTTTGTGCATTTACAATATTCATTGATTTTTGCCATTGAAAAACATGTTATTCATATACCAGAAATGATTGAAGCTACTGACTGAATGAAAGGAGCTGGCATCTCACTCTCTTTGAATCTTCTTTATCATGCTAAGAGGAGCAGGAAAAAGCAAAAAATTTCAGAATTGCACCTTGCAATGCGGAGAAATTACTGTTTGTGCATTTACAATATTCAATGATTTTTGCCATTGAAAAACGTCCAGAAATGATTGAAGCTACTGACTGAATGAAAGGAGCTGGCATCTCACTCTCTTTGAATCTTCTTTATCATGCTAAGAGGAGCAGGAAAAAGCAAAAAATTTCAGAATTGCACCTTGCAATGCGGAGAAATTACTGTTTGTGCATTTACAATATTCATTGATTTTTGCCATTGAAAAACGTCCAGAAATGATTGAAGCTACTGACTGAATGAAAGGAGCTGGCATCTCACTCTCTTTGAATCTTGTTTATCATGCTAAGAGGAGCAGGAAAAAGCAAAAAATTTCAGAATTGCACCTTGCAATGCGGAGAAATTACTGTTTGTGCATTTACAATATTCATTGATTTTTGCCAGTGAAAAACGTCCAGAAATGATTGAAGCTACTGACTGAATGAAAGGAGCTGGCATCTCACTCTCTTTGAATCTTCTTTATCATGGAAAGAGGAGCAGGAAAAAGCAAAAAATTTCAGAATTGCACCTTGCAATGCGGAGAAATTACTGTTTGTGCATTTACAATATTCATTGATTTTTGCCATTGAAAAACATCATGTTATTCATATACCAGAAATGTTTGAAGCTACTGACTGAATGAAAGGAGCTGGCATCTCACTCTCTTTGAGTCTTCTTTATCATGCTAAGAGGAGCAGAAAAAAGCAAAAAATTTCAGAATTGCACCTTGCAATGCGGAGAAATTACTGTTTGTGCATTTACAATATTCATTGATTTTTGCCATTGAAAAACGTCCAGAAGTGATTGAAGCTACTGACTGAATGAAAGGAGCTGGCATCTCACTCTCTTTGAATCTTGTTTATCATGCTAAGAGGAGCAGGAAAAAGCAAAAAATTTCAGAATTGCACCTTGCAATGCGGAGAAATTACTGTTTGTGCATTTACAATATTCATTGATTTTTGCCATTGAAAAACGTCCAGAAATGATTGAAGCTACTGACTGAATGAAAGGAGCTGGCATCTCACTCTCTTTGAATCTTCTTTATCATGCTAAGAGGAGCAGGAAAAAGCAAAAAATTTCAGAATTGCACCTTGCAATGCGGAGAAATTACTGTTTGTGCATTTACAATATTCATTGATTTTTGCCATTGAAAAACGTCCAGAAATGATTGAAGCTACTGACTGAATGAAAGGAGCTGGCATCTCACTCTCTTTGAATCTTCTTTATCATGCTAAGAGGAGCAGGAAAAAGCAAAAAATTTCAGAATTGCACCTTGCAATGCGGAGAAATTACTGTTTGTGCATTTACAATATTCATTGATTTTTGCCATTGAAAAACATCATGTTATTCATATTCCAGAAATGATTGAAGCTACTGACTGAATGAAAGGAGCTGGCATCTCACTCTCTTTGAATCTTCTTTATCATGCTAAGAGGAGCAGGAAAAAGCAAAAAATTTCAGAATTGCACCTTGCAATGCGGAGAAATTACTGTTTGTGCATTTACAATATTCAATGATTTTTGCCATTGAAAAACATCCAGAAATGATTGAAGCTACTGACTGAATGAAAGGAGCTGGCATCTCACTCTCTTTGAATCTTCTTTATCATGCTAAGAGGAGCAGGAAAAAGCAAAAAATTTCAGAATTGCACCTTGCAATGCGGAGAAATTACTGTTTGTGCATTTACAATATTCATTGATTTTTGCCATTGAAAAACATCATGTTATTCATATACCAAAAATGTTTGAAGCTACTGACTGAATGAAAGGAGCTGGCATCTCACTCTCTTTGAATCTTCTTTATCATGCTGAGGAGCAGGAAAAAGCAAAAAATTTCAGAATTGCACCTTGCAATGCGGAGAAATTACTGTTTGTGCATTTACAATATTCATTGATTTTTGCCATTGAAAAACGTCCAGAAATGATTGTAGCTACTGACTGAATGAAAGGAGCTGGCATCTCACTCTCTTTGAATCTTCTTTATCATGCTAAGAGGAGCAGGAAAAAGAAAAAAAATTTCAGAATTGCACCTTGCAATGCGGAGAAATTACTGTTTGTGCATTTACAATATTCATTGATTTTTGCCATTGAAAAACGTCCAGAAATGATTGAAGCTACTGACTGAATGAAAGGAGCTGGCATCTCACTCTCTTTGAATCTTGTTTATCATGCTAAGAGGAGCAGGAAAAAGCAAAAAATTTCAGAATTGCACCTTGCAATGCGGAGAAATTACTGTTTGTGCATTTACAATATTCATTGATTTTTGCCATTGAAAAACGTCCAGAAATGATTGAAGCTACTGACTGAATGAAAGGAGCTGGCATCTCACTCTCTTTGAATCTTCTTTATCATGCTAAGACTAGCAGGAAAAAGCAAAAAATTTCAGAATTGCACCTTGCAATGCGGAGAAATTACTGTTTGTGCATTTACAATATTCATTGATTTTTGCCATTGAAAAACATCATGTTATTCATATACCAGAAATGTTTGAAGCTACTGACTGAATGAAAGGAGCTGGCATCTCACTCTCTTTGAGTCTTCTTTATCATGCTAAGAGGAGCAGAAAAAGCAAAAAATTTCAGAATTGCACCTTGCAATGCGGAGAAATTACTGTTTGTGCATTTACAATATTCATTGATTTTTGCCATTGAAAAACGTCCAGAAATGATTGAAGCTACTGACTGAATGAAAGGAGCTGGCATCTCACTCTCTTTGAATCTTCTTTATCATGCTAAGAGGAGCAGGAAAAAGCAAAAAATTTCAGAATTGCACCTTGCAATGCGGAGAAATTACTGTTTGTGCATTTACAATATTCATTGATTTTTGCCATTGAAAAACATCGTTATTCATATACCAGAAATGATTGAAGCTACTGACTGAATGAAAGGAGCTGGCATCTCACTCTCTTTGAATCTTCTTTATCATGCTAAGAGGAGCAGGAAAAAGCAAAAAATTTCAGAATTGCACCTTGCAATGCGGAGAAATTACTGTTTGTGCCTTTACAATATTCAATGATTTTTGCCATTGAAAAACGTCCAGAAATGATTGAAGCTACTGACTGAATGAAAGGAGCTGGCATCTCACTCTCTTTGAATCTTCTTTATCATGCTAAGAGGAGCAGGAAAAAGCAAAAAATTTCAGAATTGCACCTTGCAATGCGGAGAAATTACTGTTTGTGCATTTACAATATTCATTGATTTTTGCCATTGAAAAACATCATGTTATTCATATACCAGAAATGATTGAAGCTACTGACTGAATGAAAGGAGCTGGCATCTCACTCTCTTTGAGTCTTCTTTATCATGCTAAGAGGAGTAGAAAAAAGCAAAAAATTTCAGAATTGCACCTTGCAATGCGGAGAAATTGCTGTTTGTGCATTTACAATATTCATTGATTTTTGCCATTGAAAAACGTCCAGAAATGATTGAAGCTACTGACTGAATGAAAGGAGCTGGCATCTCACTCTCTTTGAATCTTCTTTATCATGCTAAGAGGAGCAGGAAAAAGCAAAAAATTTCAGAATTGCACCTTGCAATGCGGAGAAATTACTGTTTGTGCATTTACAATATTCATTGATTTTTGCCATTGAAAAACATCATGTTATTCATATACCAGAAATGATTGAAGCTACTGACTGAATGAAAGGAGCTGGCATCTCACTCTCTTTGAATCTTCTTTATCATGCTAAGAGGAGCAGGAAAAAGCAAAAAATTTCAGAATTGCACCTTGCAATGCGGAGAAATTACTGTTTGTGCATTTACAATATTCAATGATTTTTGCCATTGAAAAACGTCCAGAAATGATTGAAGCTACTGACTGAATGAAAGGAGCTGGCATCTCACTCTCTTTGAATCTTCTTTATCATGCTAAGAGGAGCAGGAAAAAGCAAAAAATTTCAGAATTGCACCTTGCAATGCGGAGAAATTACTGTTTGTGCATTTACAATATTCATTGATTTTTGCCATTGAAAAACATCATGTTATTCATATTCCAGAAATGATTGAAGCTACTGACTGAATGAAAGGAGCTGGCATCTCAATCTTTGAATCTTCTTTATCATGCTAAGAGGAGCAGGAAAAAGCAAAAAATTTCAGAATTGCACCTTGCAATGCGGAGAAATTACTGTTTGTGCATTTACAATATTCAATGATTTTTGCCATTGAAAAACGTCCAGAAATGATTGAAGCTACTGACTGAATGAAAGGAGCTGGCATCTCACTCTCTTTGAATCTTCTTTATCATGCTAAGAGGAGCAGGAAAAAGCAAAAAATTTCAGAATTGCACCTTGCAATGCGGAGAAATTACTGTTTGTGCATTTACAATATTCATTGATTTTTGCCATTGAAAAACATCATGTTATTCATATACCAGAAATGTTTGAAGCTACTGACTGAATGAAAGGAGCTGGCATCTCACTCTCTTTGAATCTTCTTTATCATGCTAAGAGGAGCAGGAAAAAGCAAAAAATTTCAGAATTGCACCTTGCAATGCGGAGAAATTACTGTTTGTGCATTTACAATATTCATTGATTTTTGCCATTGAAAAACATCATGTTATTCATATACCAGAAATGTTTGAAGCTACTGACTGAATGAAAGGAGCTGGCATCTCACTCTCTTTGAGCCTTCTTTATCATGCTAAGAGGAGCAGAAAAAAGCAAAAAATTTCAGAATTGCACCTTGCAATGCGGAGAAATTACTGTTTGTGCATTTACAATATTCATTGATTTTTGCCATTGAAAAACGTCCAGAAGTGATTGAAGCTACTGACTGAATGAAAGGAGCTGGCATCTCACTCTCTTTGAATCTTGTTTATCATGCTAAGAGGAGCAGGAAAAAGCAAAAAATTTCAGAATTGCACCTTGCAATGCGGAGAAATTACTGTTTGTGCATTTACAATATTCATTGATTTTTGCCATTGAAAAACGTCCAGAAATGATTGAAGCTACTGACTGAATGAAAGGAGCTTGCATCTCACTCTCTTTGAATCTTCTTTATCATGCTAAGAGGAGCAGGAAAAAGCAAAAAATTTCAGAATTGCACCTTGCAATGCGGAGAAATTACTGTTTGTGCATTTACAATATTCATTGATTTTTGCCATTGAAAAACGTCCAGAAATGATTGAAGCTACTGACTGAATGAAAGGAGCTGGCATCTCACTCTCTTTGAATCTTCTTTATCATGCTAAGAGGAGCAGGAAAAAGCAAAAAATTTCAGAATTGCACCTTGCAATGCGGAGAAATTACTGTTTGTGCATTTACAATATTCATTGATTTTTGCCATTGAAAAACATCATGTTATTCATATTCCAGAAATGATTGAAGCTACTGACTGAATGAAAGGAGCTGGCATCTCACTCTCTTTGAATCTTCTTTATCATGCTAAGAGGAGCAGGAAAAAGCAAAAAATTTCAGAATTGCACCTTGCAATGCGGAGAAATTACTGTTTGTGCATTTACAATATTCATTGATTTTTGCCATTGAAAAACGTCCAGAAATGATTGAAGCTACTGACTGAATGAAAGGAGCTGGCATCTCACTCTCTTTGAATCTTCTTTATCATGCTAAGAGGAGCAGGAAAAAGCAAAAAATTTCAGAATTGCACCTTGCAATGCGGAGAAATTACTGTTTGTGCATTTACAATATTCATTGATTTTTGCCATTGAAAAACATCATGTTATTCATATACCAGAAATGTTTGAAGCTACTGACTGAATGAAAGGAGCTGGCATCTCATTCTCTTTGAGTCTTCTTTATCATGCTAAGAGGAGCAGGAAAAAGCAAAAAATTTCAGAATTGCACCTTGCAATGCGGAGAAATTACTGTTTGTGCATTTACAATATTCATTGATTTTTGCCATTGAAAAACGTCCAGAAATGATTGAAGCTACTGACTGAATGAAAGGAGCTGGCATCTCACTCTCTTTGAATCTTGTTTATCATGCTAAGAGGAGCAGGAAAAAGCAAAAAATTTCAGAATTGCACCTTGCAATGCGGAGAAATTACTGTTTGTGCATTTACAATATTCATTGATTTTTGCCATTGAAAAACGTCCAGAAATGATTGAAGCTACTGACTGAATGAAAGGAGCTGGCATCTCACTCTCTTTGAATCTTCTTTATCATGCTAAGAGGAGCAGGAAAAAGCAAAAAATTTCAGAATTGCACCTTGCAATGCGGAGAAATTACTGTTTGTGCATTTACAATATTCATTGATTTTTGCCATTGAAAAACATCGTTATTCATATACCAGAAATGATTGAAGCTACTGACTGAATGAAAGGAGCTGGCATCTCACTCTCTTTGAATCTTCTTTATCATGCTAAGAGGAGCAGGAAAAAGCAAAAAATTTCAGAATTGCACCTTGCAATGCGGAGAAATTACTGTTTGTGCATTTACAATATTCAATGATTTTTGCCATTGAAAAACGTCCAGAAATGATTGAAGCTACTGACTGAATGAAAGGAGCTGGCATCTCACTCTCTTTGAATCTTCTTTATCATGCTAAGAGGAGCAGGAAAAAGCAAAAAATTTCAGAATTGCACCTTGCAATGCGGAGAAATTACTGTTTGTGCATTTACAATATTCATTGATTTTTGCCATTGAAAAACATGTTATTCATATACCAGAAATGATTGAAGCTACTGACTGAATGAAAGGAGCTGGCATCTCACTCTCTTTGAATCTTCTTTATCATGCTAAGAGGAGCAGGAAAAAGCAAAAAATTTCAGAATTGCACCTTGCAATGCGGAGAAATTACTGTTTGTGCATTTACAATATTCAATGATTTTTGCCATTGAAAAACGTCCAGAAATGATTGAAGCTACTGACTGAATGAAAGGAGCTGGCATCTCACTCTCTTTGAATCTTCTTTATCATGCTAAGAGGAGCAGGAAAAAGCAAAAAATTTCAGAATTGCACCTTGCAATGCGGAGAAATTACTGTTTGTGCATTTACAATATTCATTGATTTTTGCCATTGAAAAACGTCCAGAAATGATTGAAGCTACTGACTGAATGAAAGGAGCTGGCATCTCACTCTCTTTGAATCTTGTTTATCATGCTAAGAGGAGCAGGAAAAAGCAAAAAATTTCAGAATTGCACCTTGCAATGCGGAGAAATTACTGTTTGTGCATTTACAATATTCATTGATTTTTGCCAGTGAAAAACGTCCAGAAATGATTGAAGCTACTGACTGAATGAAAGGAGCTGGCATCTCACTCTCTTTGAATCTTCTTTATCATGCTAAGAGGAGCAGGAAAAAGCAAAAAATTTCAGAATTGCACCTTGCAATGCGGAGAAATTACTGTTTGTGCATTTACAATATTCATTGATTTTTGCCATTGAAAAACATCATGTTATTCATATACCAGAAATGTTTGAAGCTACTGACTGAATGAAAGGAGCTGGCATCTCACTCTCTTTGAGTCTTCTTTATCATGCTAAGAGGAGCAGAAAAAAGCAAAAAATTTCAGAATTGCACCTTGCAATGCGGAGAAATTACTGTTTGTGCATTTACAATATTCATTGATTTTTGCCATTGAAAAACGTCCAGAAATGATTGAAGCTACTGACTGAATGAAAGGAGCTGGCATCTCACTCTCTTTGAATCTTGTTTATCATGCTAAGAGGAGCAGGAAAAAGCAAAAAATTTCAGAATTGCACCTTGCAATGCGGAGAAATTACTGTTTGTGCATTTACAATATTCATTGATTTTTGCCATTGAAAAACGTCCAGAAATGATTGAAGCTACTGACTGAATGAAAGGAGCTGGCATCTCACTCTCTTTGAATCTTCTTTATCATGCTAAGAGGAGCAGGAAAAAGCAAAAAATTTCAGAATTGCACATTGCAATGCGGAGAAATTACTGTTTGTGCATTTACAATATTCATTGATTTTTGCCATTGAAAAACATCATGTTATTCATATACCAGAAATGTTTGAAGCTACTGACTGAATGAAAGGAGCTGGCATCTCACTCTCTTTGAATCTTCTTTATCATGCTAAGAGGAGCAGGAAAAAGCAAAAAATTTCAGAATTGCACCTTGCAATGCGGAGAAATTACTGTTTGTGCATTTACAATATTCATTGATTTTTGCCATTGAAAAATTTCCAGAAATGATTGAAGCTACTGACTGAATGAAAGGAGCTGGCATCTCACTCTCTTTGAATCTTCTTTATCATGCTAAGAGGAGCAGGAAAAAGCAAAAAATTTCAGAATTGCACCTTGCAATGCGGAGAAATTACTGTTTGTGCATTTACAATATTCATTGATTTTTGCCATTGAAAAACATCATGTTATTCATATACCAGAAATGTTTGAAGCTACTGACTGAATGAAAGGAGCTGGCATCTCACTCTCTTTGAATCTTCTTTATCATGCTAAGAGGAGCAGGAAAAAGCAAAAAATTTCAGAATTGCACCTTGCAATGCGGAGAAATTACTGTTTGTGCATTTACAATATTCATTGATTTTTGCCATTGAAAAACGTCCAGAAATGATTGAAGCTACTGACTGAATGAAAGGAGCTGGCATCTCACTCTCTTTGAATCTTGTTTATCATGCTAAGAGGAGCAGGAAAAAGCAAAAAATTTCAGAATTGCACCTTGCAATGCGGAGAAATTACTGTTTGTGCATTTACAATATTCATTGATTTTTGCCATTGAAAAACGTCCAGAAATGATTGAAGCTACTGACTGAATGAAAGGAGCTGGCATCTCACTCTCTTTGAATCTTCTTTATCATGCTAAGAGGAGCAGGAAAAAGCAAAAAATTTCAGAATTGCACCTTGCAATGCGGAGAAATTACTGTTTGTGCTTTTACAATATTCATTGATTTTTGCCATTGAAAAACATCATGTTATTCATATACCAGAAATGATTGAAGCTACTGACTGAATGAAAGGAGCTGGCATCTCACTCTCTTTGAATCTTCTTTATCATGCTAAGAGGAGCAGGAAAAAGCAAAAAATTTCAGAATTGCACCTTGCAATGCGGAGAAATTACTGTTTGTGCATTTACAATATTCATTGATTTTTGCCATTGAAAAACATCATGTTATTCATATACCAGAAATGATTGAAGCTACTGACTGAATGAAAGGAGCTGGCATCTCACTCTCTTTGAATCTTCTTTATCATGCTAAGAGGAGCAGGAAAAAGCAAAAAATTTCAGAATTGCACCTTGCAATGCGGAGAAATTACTGTTTGTGCATTTACAATATTCATTGATTTTTGCCATTGAAAAACGTCCAGAAATGATTGAAGCTACTGACTGAATGAAAGGAGCTGGCATCTCACTCTCTTTGAATCTTCTTTATCATGCTAAGAGGAGCAGGAAAAAGCAAAAAATTTCAGAATTGCACCTTGCAATGCGGAGAAATTACTGTTTGTGCATTTACAATATTCATTGATTTTTGCCATTGAAAAACATCATGTTATTCATATACCAGAAATGTTTGAAGCTACTGACTGAATGAAAGGAGCTGGCATCTCACTCTCTTTGAGTCTTCTTTATCATGCTAAGAGGAGCACAAAAAAGCAAAAAATTTCAGAATTGCACCTTGCAATGCGGAGAAATTACTGTTTGTGCATTTACAATATTCACTGATTTTTGCCATTGAAAAACGTCCAGAAATGATTGAAGCTACTGACTGAATGAAAGGAGCTGGCATCTCACTCTCTTTGAATCTTGTTTATCATGCTAAGAGGAGCAGGAAAAAGCAAAAAATTTCAGAATTGCACCTTGCAATGCGGAGAAATTACTGTTTGTGCATTTACAATATTCATTGATTTTTGCCATTGAAAAACGTCCAGAAATGATTGAAGCTACTGATTTTTGCCATTGAAAAACATCATGTTATTCATATACCAGAAATGTTTGAAGCTACTGACTGAATGAAAGGAGCTGGCATCTCACTCTCTTTGAATCTTCTTTATCATGCTAAGAGGAGCAGGAAAAAGCAAAAAATTTCAGAATTGCACCTTGCAATGCGGAGAAATTACTGTTTGTGCATTTACAATATTCATTGATTTTTGCCATTGAAAAACATCCAGAAATGATTGAAGCTACTGACTGAATGAAAGGAGCTCTCATCTCACTCTCTTTGAATCTTGTTTATCATGCTAAGAGGAGCAGGAAAAAGCAATAAAATTCAGAATTGCACCTTGCAATGCGGAGAAAATACTGTTTGTGCATTTACAATATTCATTGATTTTTGCCATTGAAAAACGTCCAGAAATGATTGAAGCTACTGACTGAATGAAAGGAGCTGGCATCTCACTCTCTTTGAATCTTCTTTATCATGCTAAGAGGAGCAGGAAAAAGCAAAAAATTTCAGAATTGCACCTTGCAATGCAGAGAAATTACTGTTTGTGCATTTACAATATTCATTGATTTTTGCCATTGAAAAACATCATGTTATTCATATACCAGAAATGATTGAAGCTACTGACTGAATGAAAGGAGCTGGCATCTCACTCTCTTTGAATCTTCTTTATCATGCTAAGAGGAGCAGGAAAAAGCAAAAAATTTCAGAATTGCACCTTGCAATGCGGAGAAATTACTGTTTGTGCATTTACAATATTCATTGATTTTTGCCATTGAAAAACGTCCAGAAATGATTGAAGCTACTGACTGAATGAAAGGAGCTGGCATCTCACTCTCTTTGAATCTTCTTTATCATGCTAAGAGGAGCAGGAAAAAGCAAAAAATTTCAGAATTGCACCTTGCAGTGCGGAGAAATTACTGTTTGTGCATTTACAATATTCATTGATTTTTGCCATTGAAAAACATCATGTTATTCATATACCAGAAATGTTTGAAGCTACTGACTGAATGAAAGGAGCTGGCATCTCAGTCTCTTTGAGTCTTCTTTATCATGCTAAGAGGAGCAGAAAAAAGCAAAAAATTTCAGAATTGCACCTTGCAATGCGGAGAAATTACTGTTTGTGCATTTACAATATTCATTGATTTTTGCCATTGAAAAACGTCCAGAAATGATTGAAGCTACTGACTGAATGAAAGGAGCTGGCATCTCACTCTCTTTGAATCTTCTTTATCATGCTAAGAGGAGCAGGAAAAAGCAAAAAATTTCAGAATTGCACCTTGCAATGCGGAGAAATTACTGTTTGTGCATTTACAATATTCATTGATTTTTGCCATTGAAAAACATCATGTTATTCATATACCAGAAATGTTTGAAGCTACTGACTGAATGAAAGGAGCTGGCATCTCACTCTCTTTGAGTCTTCTTTATCATGCTAAGAGGAGCAGAAAAAAGCAAAAAATTTCAGAATTGCACCTTGCAATGCGGAGAAATTACTGTTTGTGCATTTACAATATTCATTGATTTTTGCCATTGAAAAACGTCCAGAAATGATTGAAGCTACTGACTGAATGAAAGGAGCTGGCATCTCACTCTCTTTGAATCTTGTTTATCATGCTAAGAGGAGCAGGAAAAAGCAAAAAATTTCAGAATTGCACCTTGCAATGCGGAGAAATTACTGTTTGTGCATTTACAATATTCATTGATTTTTGCCATTGAAAAACGTCCAGAAATGATTGAAGCTACTGACTGAATGAAAGGAGCTGGCATCTCACTCTCTTTGAATCTTCTTTATCATGCTAAGAGGAGCAGGAAAAAGCAAAAAATTTCAGAATTGCACCTTGCAATGCGGAGAAATTACTGTTTGTGCATTTACAATATTCATTGATTTTTGCCATTGAAAAACATCATGTTATTCATATACCAGAAATGTTTGAAGCTACTGACTGAATGAAAGGAGCTGGCATCTCACTCTCTTTGAATCTTCTTTATCATGCTAAGAGGAGCAGGAAAAAGCAAAAAATTTCAGAATTGCACCTTGCAATGCGGAGAAATTACTGTTTGTGCATTTACAATATTCATTGATTTTTGCCATTGAAAAATGTCCAGAAATGATTGAAGCTACTGACTGAATGAAAGGAGCTGGCATCTCACTCTCTTTGAATCTTCTTTATCATGCTAAGAGGAGCAGGAAAAAGCAAAAAATTTCAGAATTGCACCTTGCAATGCGGAGAAATTACTGTTTGTGCATTTACAATATTCATTGATTTTTGCCATTGAAAAACATCATGTTATTCATATACCAGAAATGTTTGAAGCTACTGACTGAATGAAAGGAGCTGGCATCTCACTCTCTTTGAATCTTCTTTATCATGCTAAGAGGAGCAGGAAAAAGCAAAAAATTTCAGAATTGCACCTTGCAATGCGGAGAAATTACTGTTTGTGCATTTACAATATTCATTGATTTTTGCCATTGAAAAACGTCCAGAAATGATTGAAGCTACTGACTGAATGAAAGGAGCTGGCATCTCACTCTCTTTGAATCTTGTTTATCATGCTAAGAGGAGCAGGAAAAAGCAAAAAATTTCAGAATTGCACCTTGCAATGCGGAGAAATTACTGTTTGTGCATTTACAATATTCATTGATTTTTGCCATTGAAAAACGTCCAGAAATGATTGAAGCTACTGACTGAATGAAAGGAGCTGGCATCTCACTCTCTTTGAATCTTCTTTATCATGCTAAGAGGAGCAGGAAAAAGCAAAAAATTTCAGAATTGCACCTTGCAATGCGGAGAAATTACTGTTTGTGCTTTTACAATATTCATTGATTTTTGCCATTGAAAAACATCATGTTATTCATATACCAGAAATGATTGAAGCTACTGACTGAATGAAAGGAGCTGGCATCTCACTCTCTTTGAATCTTCTTTATCATGCTAAGAGGAGCAGGAAAAAGCAAAAAATTTCAGAATTGCACCTTGCAATGCGGAGAAATTACTGTTTGTGCATTTACAATATTCAATGATTTTTGCCATTGAAAAACGTCCAGAAATGATTGAAGCTACTGACTGAATGAAAGGAGCTGGCATCTCACTCTCTTTGAATCTTCTTTATCATGCTAAGAGGAGCAGGAAAAAGCAAAAAATTTCAGAATTGCACCTTGCAATGCGGAGAAATTACTGTTTGTGCATTTACAATATTCATTGATTTTTGCCATTGAAAAACATCATGTTATTCATATACCAGAAATGATTGAAGCTACTGACTGAATGAAAGGAGCTGGCATCTCACTCTCTTTGAATCTTCTTTATCATGCTAAGAGGAGCAGGAAAAAGCAAAAAATTTCAGAATTGCACCTTGCAATGCGGAGAAATTACTGTTTGTGCATTTACAATATTCAATGATTTTTGCCATTGAAAAACGTCCAGAAATGATTGAAGCTACTGACTGAATGAAAGGAGCTGGCATCTCACTCTCTTTGAATCTTCTTTATCATGCTAAGAGGAGCAGGAAAAAGCAAAAAATTTCAGAATTGCACCTTGCAATGCGGAGAAATTACTGTTTGTGCATTTACAATATTCATTGATTTTTGCCATTGAAAAACATCATGTTATTCATATTCCAGAAATGATTGAAGCTACTGACTGAATGAAAGGAGCTGGCATCTCACTCTCTTTGAATCTTCTTTATCATGCTAAGAGGAGCAGGAAAAAGCAAAAAATTTCAGAATTGCACCTTGCAATGCGGAGAAATTACTGTTTGTGCATTTACAATATTCAATGATTTTTGCCATTGAAAAACGTCCAGAAATGATTGAAGCTACTGACTGAATGAAAGGAGCTGGCATCTCACTCTCTTTGAATCTTCTTTATCATGCTAAGAGGAGCAGGAAAAAGCAAAAAATTTCAGAATTGCACCTTGCAATGCGGAGAAATTACTGTTTGTGCATTTACAATATTCATTGATTTTTGCCATTGAAAAACATCATGTTATTCATATACCAGAAATGTTTGAAGCTACTGACTGAATGAAAGGAGCTGGCATCTCACTCTCTTTGAATCTTCTTTATCATGCTAAGAGGAGCAGGAAAAAGCAAAAAATTTCAGAATTGCACCTTGCAATGCGGAGAAATTACTGTTTGTGCATTTAAAATATTCATTGATTTTTGCCATTGAAAAACGTCCAGAAATTATTGAAGCTACTGACTGAATGAAAGGAGCTGGCATCTCACTCTCTTTGAATCTTGTTTATCATGCTAAGAGGAGCAGGAAAAAGCAAAAAATTTCAGAATTGCACCTTGCAATGCGGAGAAATTACTGTTTGTGCATTTACAATATTCATTGATTTTTGCCATTGAAAAAAGTCCAGAAATGATTGAAGCTACTGACTGAATGAAAGGAGCTGGCATCTCACTCTCTTTGAATCTTCTTTATCATGCTAAGAGGAGCAGGAAAAAGCAAAAAATTTCAGAATTGCACCTTGCAATGCGGAGAAATTACTGTTTGTGCATTTACAATATTCATTGATTTTTGCCTTTGAAAAACATCATGTTATTCATATAAGAGAAATGATTGAAGCTACTGACTGAATGAAAGGAGCTGGCATCTCACTCTCTTTGAGTCTTCTTTATCATGCTAAGAGGAGCAGAAAAAAGCAAAAAATTTCAGAATTGCACCTTGCAATGCGGAGAAATTACTGTTTGTGCATTTACAATATTCATTGATTTTTGCCATTGAAAAACGTCCAGAAATGATTGAAGCTACTGACTGAATGAAAGGAGCTGGCATCTCACTCTCTTTGAATCTTCTTTATCATGCTAAGAGGAGCAGGAAAAAGCAAAAAATTTCAGAATTGCACCTTGCAATGCGGAGAAATTACTGTTTGTGCATTTAAAATATTCATTGATTTTTGCCATTGAAAAACGTCCAGAAATTATTGAAGCTACTGACTGAATGAAAGGAGCTGGCATCTCACTCTCTTTGAATCTTGTTTATCATGCTAAGAGGAGCAGGAAAAAGCAAAAAATTTCAGAATTGCACCTTGCAATGCGGAGAAATTACTGTTTGTGCATTTACAATATTCATTGATTTTTGCCATTGAAAAAAGTCCAGAAATGATTGAAGCTACTGACTGAATGAAAGGAGCTGGCATCTCACTCTCTTTGAATCTTCTTTATCATGCTAAGAGGAGCAGGAAAAAGCAAAAAATTTCAGAATTGCACCTTGCAATGCGGAGAAATTACTGTTTGTGCATTTACAATATTCATTGATTTTTGCCTTTGAAAAACATCATGTTATTCATATAAGAGAAATGATTGAAGCTACTGACTGAATGAAAGGAGCTGGCATCTCACTCTCTTTGAGTCTTCTTTATCATGCTAAGAGGAGCAGAAAAAAGCAAAAAATTTCAGAATTGCACCTTGCAATGCGGAGAAATTACTGTTTGTGCATTTACAATATTCATTGATTTTTGCCATTGAAAAACGTCCAGAAATGATTGAAGCTACTGACTGAATGAAAGGAGCTGGCATCTCACTCTCTTTGAATCTTGTTTATCATGCTAAGAGGAGCAGGAAAAAGCAAAAAATTTCAGAATTGCACCTTGCAATGCGGAGAAATTACTGTTTGTGCATTTAAAATATTCATTGATTTTTGCCATTGAAAAACGTCCAGAAATGATTGAAGCTACTGACTGAATGAAAGGAGCTGGCATCTCACTCTCTTTGAATCTTCTTTATCATGCTAAGAGGAGCAGGAAAAAGCAAAAAATTTCAGAATTGCACCTTGCAATGCGGAGAAATTACTGTTTGTGCATTTACAATATTCATTGATTTTTGCCATTGAAAAACATCATGTTATTCATATACCAGAAATGTTTGAAGCTACTGACTGAATGAAAGGAGCTGGCATCTCACTCTCTTTGAATCTTCTTTATCATGCTAAGAGGAGCAGGAAAAAGCAAAAAATTTCAGAATTGCACCTTGCAATGCGGAGAAATTACTGTTTGTGCATTTAAAATATTCATTGATTTTTGCCATTGAAAAACGTCCAGAAATTATTGAAGCTACTGACTGAATGAAAGGAGCTGGCATCTCACTCTCTTTGAATCTTGTTTATCATGCTAAGAGGAGCAGGAAAAAGCAAAAAATTTCAGAATTGCACCTTGCAATGCGGAGAAATTACTGTTTGTGCATTTACAATATTCATTGATTTTTGCCATTGAAAAAAGTCCAGAAATGATTGAAGCTACTGACTGAATGAAAGGAGCTGGCATCTCACTCTCTTTGAATCTTCTTTATCATGCTAAGAGGAGCAGGAAAAAGCAAAAAATTTCAGAATTGCACCTTGCAATGCGGAGAAATTACTGTTTGTGCATTTACAATATTCATTGATTTTTGCCTTTGAAAAACATCATGTTATTCATATAAGAGAAATGATTGAAGCTACTGACTGAATGAAAGGAGCTGGCATCTCACTCTCTTTGAGTCTTCTTTATCATGCTAAGAGGAGCAGAAAAAAGCAAAAAATTTCAGAATTGCACCTTGCAATGCGGAGAAATTACTGTTTGTGCATTTACAATATTCATTGATTTTTGCCATTGAAAAACGTCCAGAAATGATTGAAGCTACTGACTGAATGAAAGGAGCTGGCATCTCACTCTCTTTGAATCTTCTTTATCATGCTAAGAGGAGCAGGAAAAAGCAAAAAATTTCAGAATTGCACCTTGCAATGCGGAGAAATTACTGTTTGTGCATTTAAAATATTCATTGATTTTTGCCATTGAAAAACGTCCAGAAATTATTGAAGCTACTGACTGAATGAAAGGAGCTGGCATCTCACTCTCTTTGAATCTTGTTTATCATGCTAAGAGGAGCAGGAAAAAGCAAAAAATTTCAGAATTGCACCTTGCAATGCGGAGAAATTACTGTTTGTGCATTTACAATATTCATTGATTTTTGCCATTGAAAAAAGTCCAGAAATGATTGAAGCTACTGACTGAATGAAAGGAGCTGGCATCTCACTCTCTTTGAATCTTCTTTATCATGCTAAGAGGAGCAGGAAAAAGCAAAAAATTTCAGAATTGCACCTTGCAATGCGGAGAAATTACTGTTTGTGCATTTACAATATTCATTGATTTTTGCCTTTGAAAAACATCATGTTATTCATATAAGAGAAATGATTGAAGCTACTGACTGAATGAAAGGAGCTGGCATCTCACTCTCTTTGAGTCTTCTTTATCATGCTAAGAGGAGCAGAAAAAAGCAAAAAATTTCAGAATTGCACCTTGCAATGCGGAGAAATTACTGTTTGTGCATTTACAATATTCATTGATTTTTGCCATTGAAAAACGTCCAGAAATGATTGAAGCTACTGACTGAATGAAAGGAGCTGGCATCTCACTCTCTTTGAATCTTGTTTATCATGCTAAGAGGAGCAGGAAAAAGCAAAAAATTTCAGAATTGCACCTTGCAATGCGGAGAAATTACTGTTTGTGCATTTACAATATTCATTGATTTTTGCCATTGAAAAACGTCCAGAAATGATTGAAGCTACTGACTGAATGAAAGGAGCTGGCATCTCACTCTCTTTGAATCTTCTTTATCATGCTAAGAGGAGCAGGAAAAAGCAAAAAATTTCAGAATTGCACCTTGCAATGCGGAGAAATTACTGTTTGTGCATTTACAATATTCATTGATTTTTGCCATTGAAAAACATCATGTTATTCATATACCAGAAATGTTTGAAGCTACTGACTGAATGAAAGGAGCTGGCATCTCACTCTCTTTGAATCTTCTTTATCATGCTAAGAGGAGCAGGAAAAAGCAAAAAATTTCAGAATTGCACCTTGCAATGCGGAGAAATTACTGTTTGTGCATTTACAATATTCATTGATTTTTGCCATTGAAAAACATCCAGAAATGATTGAAGCTACTGACTGAATGAAAGGAGCTCTCATCTCACTCTCTTTGAATCTTGTTTATCATGCTAAGAGGAGCAGGAAAAAGCAAAAAAATTCAGAATTGCACCTTGCAATGCGGAGAAATTACTGTTTGTGCATTTACAATATTCATTGATTTTTGCCATTGAAAAACGTCCAGAAATGATTGAAGCTACTGACTGAATGAAAGGAGCTGGCATCTCACTCTCTTTGAATCTTCTTTATCATGCTAAGAGGAGCAGGAAAAAGCAAAAAATTTCAGAATTGCACCTTGCAATGCGGAGAAATTACTGTTTGTGCATTTACAATATTCATTGATTTTTGCCATTGAAAAACATCATGTTATTCATATACCAGAAATGATTGAAGCTACTGACTGAATGAAAGGAGCTGGCATCTCACTCTCTTTGAATCTTCTTTATCATGCTAAGAGGAGCAGGAAAAAGCAAAAAATTTCAGAATTGCACCTTGCAATGCGGAGAAATTACTGTTTGTGCATTTACAATATTCATTGATTTTTGCCATTGAAAAACGTCCAGAAATGATTGAAGCTACTGACTGAATGAAAGGAGCTGGCATCTCACTCTCTTTGAATCTTCTTTATCATGCTAAGAGGAGCAGGAAAAAGCAAAAAATTTCAGAATTGCACCTTGCAATGCGGAGAAATTACTGTTTGTGCATTTACAATATTCATTGATTTTTGCCATTGAAAAACATCATGTTATTCATATACCAGAAATGTTTGAAGCTACTGACTGAATGAAAGGAGCTGGCATCTCACTCTCTTTGAGTCTTCTTTATCATGCTAAGAGGAGCACAAAAAAGCAAAAAATTTCAGAATTGCACCTTGCAATGCGGAGAAATTACTGTTTGTGCATTTACAATATTCACTGATTTTTGCCATTGAAAAACGTCCAGAAATGATTGAAGCTACTGACTGAATGAAAGGAGCTGGCATCTCACTCTCTTTGAATCTTGTTTATCATGCTAAGAGGAGCAGGAAAAAGCAAAAAATTTCAGAATTGCACCTTGCAATGCGGAGAAATTACTGTTTGTGCATTTACAATATTCATTGATTTTTGCCATTGAAAAACGTCCAGAAATGATTGAAGCTACTGACTGAATGAAAGGAGCTGGCATCTCACTCTCTTTGAATCTTCTTTATCATGCTAAGAGGAGCAGGAAAAAGCAAAAAATTTCAGAATTGCACCTTGCAATGCGGAGAAATTACTGTTTGTGCATTTACAATATTCATTGATTTTTGCCATTGAAAAACATCATGTTATTCATATACCAGAAATGTTTGAAGCTACTGACTGAATGAAAGGAGCTGGCATCTCACTCTCTTTGAATCTTCTTTATCATGCTAAGAGGAGCAGGAAAAAGCAAAAAATTTCAGAATTGCACCTTGCAATGCGGAGAAATTACTGTTTGTGCATTTACAATATTCATTGATTTTTGCCATTGAAAAACATCCAGAAATGATTGAAGCTACTGACTGAATGAAAGGAGCTCTCATCTCACTCTCTTTGAATCTTGTTTATCATGCTAAGAGGAGCAGGAAAAAGCAAAAAAATTCAGAATTGCACCTTGCAATGCGGAGAAATTACTGTTTGTGCATTTACAATATTCATTGATTTTTGCCATTGAAAAACGTCCAGAAATGATTGAAGCTACTGACTGAATGAAAGGAGCTGGCATCTCACTCTCTTTGAATCTTCTTTATCATGCTAAGAGGAGCAGGAAAAAGCAAAAAATTTCAGAATTGCACCTTGCAATGCGGAGAAATTACTGTTTGTGCATTTACAATATTCATTGATTTTTGCCATTGAAAAACATCATGTTATTCATATACCAGAAATGATTGAAGCTACTGACTGAATGAAAGGAGCTGGCATCTCACTCTCTTTGAATCTTCTTTATCATGCTAAGAGGAGCAGGAAAAAGCAAAAAATTTCAGAATTGCACCTTGCAATGCGGAGAAATTACTGTTTGTGCATTTACAATATTCATTGATTTTTGCCATTGAAAAACGTCCAGAAATGATTGAAGCTACTGACTGAATGAAAGGAGCTGGCATCTCACTCTCTTTGAATCTTCTTTATCATGCTAAGAGGAGCAGGAAAAAGCAAAAAATTTCAGAATTGCACCTTGCAATGCGGAGAAATTACTGTTTGTGCATTTACAATATTCATTGATTTTTGCCATTGAAAAACATCATGTTATTCATATACCAGAAATGTTTGAAGCTACTGACTGAATGAAAGGAGCTGGCATCTCACTCTCTTTGAGTCTTCTTTATCATGCTAAGAGGAGCACAAAAAAGCAAAAAATTTCAGAATTGCACCTTGCAATGCGGAGAAATTACTGTTTGTGCATTTACAATATTCACTGATTTTTGCCATTGAAAAACGTCCAGAAATGATTGAAGCTACTGACTGAATGAAAGGAGCTGGCATCTCACTCTCTTTGAATCTTGTTTATCATGCTAAGAGGAGCAGGAAAAAGCAAAAAATTTCAGAATTGCACCTTGCAATGCGGAGAAATTACTGTTTGTGCATTTACAATATTCATTGATTTTTGCCATTGAAAAACGTCCAGAAATGATTGAAGCTACTGACTGAATGAAAGGAGCTGGCATCTCACTCTCTTTGAATCTTCTTTATCATGCTAAGAGGAGCAGGAAAAAGCAAAAAATTTCAGAATTGCACCTTGCAATGCGGAGAAATTACTGTTTGTGCATTTACAATATTCATTGATTTTTGCCATTGAAAAACATCATGTTATTCATATACCAGAAATGTTTGAAGCTACTGACTGAATGAAAGGAGCTGGCATCTCACTCTCTTTGAATCTTCTTTATCATGCTAAGAGGAGCAGGAAAAAGCAAAAAATTTCAGAATTGCACCTTGCAATGCGGAGAAATTACTGTTTGTGCATTTACAATATTCATTGATTTTTGCCATTGAAAAACATCCAGAAATGATTGAAGCTACTGACTGAATGAAAGGAGCTCTCATCTCACTCTCTTTGAATCTTGTTTATCATGCTAAGAGGAGCAGGAAAAAGCAATAAAATTCAGAATTGCACCTTGCAATGCGGAGAAAATACTGTTTGTGCATTTACAATATTCATTGATTTTTGCCATTGAAAAAGGTCCAGAAATGATTGAAGCTACTGACTGAATGAAAGGAGCTGGCATCTCACTCTCTTTGAATCTTCTTTATCATGCTAAGAGGAGCAGGAAAAAGCAAAAAATTTCAGAATTGCACCTTGCAATGCGGAGAAATTACTGTTTGTGCATTTACAATATTCATTGATTTTTGCAATTGAAAAACATCATGTTATTCATATACCAGAAATGATTGAAGCTACTGACTGAATGAAAGGAGCTGGCATCTCACTCTCTTTGAATCTTCTTTATCATGCTAAGAGGAGCAGGAAAAAGCAAAAAATTTCAGAATTGCACCTTGCAATGCGGAGAAATTACTGTTTGTGCATTTACAATATTCATTGATTTTTGCCATTGAAAAACGTCCAGAAATGATTGAAGCTACTGACTGAATGAAAGGAGCTGGCATCTCACTCTCTTTGAATCTTCTTTATCATGCTAAGAGGAGCAGGAAAAAGCAAAAATTTTCAGAATTGCACCTTGCAGTGCGGAGAAATTACTGTTTGTGCATTTACAATATTCATTGATTTTTGCCATTGAAAAACATCATGTTATTCATATACCAGAAATGTTTGAAGCTACTGACTGAATGAAAGGAGCTGGCATCTCAGTCTCTTTGAGTCTTCTTTATCATGCTAAGAGGAGCAGAAAAAAGCAAAAAATTTCAGAATTGCACCTTGCAATGCGGAGAAATTACTGTTTGTGCATTTACAATATTCATTGATTTTTGCCATTGAAAAACGTCCAGAAATGATTGAAGCTACTGACAATGAAAGGAGCTGGCATCTCACTCACTTTGCATCTTGTTTATCATGCTAAGAGGAGCAGGAAAAAGCAAAAAATTTCAGAATTGCACCTTGCAATGCGGAGAAATTACTGTTTGTGCATTTACAATATTTATTGTTTTTGCCATTGAAAAACGTCCAGAAATGATTGAAGCTACTGACTGAATGAAAGGAGCTGGCATCTCACTCTCTTTGAATCTTCTTTATCATGCTAAGAGGAGCAGGAAAAAGCAAAAAATTTCAGAATTGCACCTTGCAATGCGGAGAAATTACTGTTTGTGCATTTACAATATTCATTGATTTTTGCCATTGAAAAACATCGTTATTCATATACCAGAAATGATTGAAGCTACTGACTGAATGAAAGGAGCTGGCATCTCACTCTCTTTGAATCTTCTTTATCATGCTAAGAGGAGCAGGAAAAAGCAAAAAATTTCAGAATTGCACCTTGCAATGCGGAGAAATTACTGTTTGTGCATTTACAATATTCAATGATTTTTGCCATTGAAAAACGTCCAGAAATGATTGAAGCTACTGACTGAATGAAAGGAGCTGGCATCTCACTCTCTTTGAATCTTGTTTATCATGCTAAGAGGAGCAGGAAAAAGCAAAAAATTTCAGAATTGCACCTTGCAATGCGGAGAAATTACTGTTTGTGCATTTACAATATTCATTGATTTTTGCAATTGAAAAACATCATGTTATTCATATACCAGAAATGATTGAAGCTACTGACTGAATGAAAGGAGCTGGCATCTCACTCTCTTTGAATCTTCTTTATCATGCTAAGAGGAGCAGGAAAAAGCAAAAAATTTCAGAATTGCACCTTGCAATGCGGAGAAATTACTGTTTGTGCATTTACAATATTCATTGATTTTTGCCATTGAAAAACATCATGTTATTCATATACCAGAAATGTTTGAAGCTACTGACTGAATGAAAGGAGCTGGCATCTCACTCTCTTTGAATCTTCTTTATCATGCTAAGAGGAGCAGGAAAAAGCAAAAAATTTCAGAATTGCACCTTGCAATGCGGAGAAATTACTGTTTGTGCATTTACAATATTCATTGATTTTTGCCATTGAAAAACATCCAGAAATGATTGAAGCTACTGACTGAATGAACGGAGCTCTCATCTCACTCTCTTTGAATCTTGTTTATCATGCTAAGAGGAGCAGGAAAAAGCAAAAAATTTCAGAATTGCACCTTGCAATGCGGAGAAATTACTGTTTGTGCATTTACAATATTCATTGATTTTTGCCATTGAAAAACATCGTTATTCATATACCAGAAATGATTGAAGCTACTGACTGAATGAAAGGAGCTGGCATCTCACTCTCTTTGAATCTTCTTTATCATGCTAAGAGGAGCAGGAAAAAGCAAAAAATTTCAGAATTGCACCTTGCAATGCGGAGAAATTACTGTTTGTGCATTTACAATATTCAATGATTTTTGCCATTGAAAAACGTCCAGAAATAATTGAAGCTACTGACTGAATGAAAGGAGCTGGCATCTCACTCTCTTTGAATCTTCTTTATCATGCTAAGAGGAGCAGGAAAAAGCAAAAAATTTCAGAATTGCACCTTGCAATGCGGAGAAATTACTGTTTGTGCATTTACAATATTCATTGATTTTTGCCATTGAAAAACATCATGCTATTCATATACCAGAAATGTTTGAAGCTACTGACTGAATGAAAGGAGCTGGCATCTCACTCTCTTTGAATCTTCTTTATCATGCTAAGAGGAGCAGGAAAAAGCAAAAAATTTCAGAATTGCACCTTGCAATGCGGAGAAATTACTGTTTGTGCATTTACAATATTCATTGATTTTTGCCATTGAAAAACGTCCAGAAATGATTGAAGCTACTGACTGAATGAAAGGAGCTGGCATCTCACTCTCTTTGAATCTTGTTTATCATGCTAAGAGGAGCAGGAAAAAGCAAAAAATTTCAGAATTGCACCTTGCAATGCGGTGAAATTACTGTTTGTGCATTTACAATATTCATTGATTTTTGCCATTGAAAAACGTCCAGAAATGATTGAAGCTACTGACTGAATGAAAGGAGCTGGCATCTCACTCTCTTTGAATCTTCTTTATCATGCTAAGAGGAGCAGGAAAAAGCAAAAAATTTCAGAATTGCACCTTGCAATGCGGAGAAATTACTGTTTGTGCATTTACAATATTCATTGATTTTTGCCATTGAAAAACATCATGTTATTCATATACCAGAAATGATTGAAGCTACTGACTGAATGAAAGGAGCTGGCATCTCACTCTCTTTGAATCTTCTTTATCATGCTAAGAGGAGCAGGAAAAAGCAAAAAATTTCAGAATTGCACCTTGCAATGCGGAGAAATTACTGTTTGTGCATTTACAATATTCAATGATTTTTGCCATTGAAAAACGTCCAGAAATGATTGAAGCTACTGACTGAATGAAAGGAGCTGGCATCTCACTCTCTTTGAATCTTCTTTATCATGCTAAGAGGAGCAGGAAAAAGCAAAAAATTTCAGAATTGCACCTTCCAATGCGGAGAAATTACTGTTTGTGCATTTACAATATTCATTGATTTTTGCCATTGAAAAACATCATGTTATTCATATACCAGAAATGTTTGAAGCTACTGACTGAATGAAAGGAGCTGGCATCTCACTCTCTTTGAATCTTCTTTATCATGCTAAGAGGAGCAGGAAAAAGCAAAAAATTTCAGAATTGCACCTTGCAATGCGGAGAAATTACTGTTTGTGCATTTACAATATTCATTGATTTTTGCCATTGAAAAACATCATGTTATTCATATACCAGAAATGATTGAAGCTACTGACTGAATGAAAGGAGCTGGCATCTCACTCTCTTTGAATCTTCTTTATCATGCTAAGAGGAGCAGGAAAAAGCAAAAAATTTCAGAATTGCACCTTGCAATGCGGAGAAATTACTGTTTGTGCATTTACAATATTCAATGATTTTTGCTATTGAAAAACGTCCAGAAATGTTTGAAGCTACTGACTGAATGAAAGGAGCTGGCATCTCACTCTCTTTGAATCTTCTTTATCATGCTAAGAGGAGCAGGAAAAAGCAAAAAATTTCAGAATTGCACCTTGCAATGCGGAGAAATTACTGTTTGTGCATTTACAATATTCATTGATTTTTGCCATTGAAAAACATCATGTTATTCATATACCAGAAATGATTGAAGCTACTGACTGAATGAAAGGAGCTGGCATCTCACTCTCTTTGAATCTTCTTTATCATGCTAAGAGGAGCAGGAAAAAGCAAAAAATTTCAGAATTGCACCTTGCAATGCGGAGAAATTACTGTTTGTGCATTTACAATATTCATTGATTTTTGCCATTGAAAAACATCATGTTATTCATATACCAGAAATGATTGAAGCTACTGACTGAATGAAAGGAGCTGGCATCTCACTCTCTTTGAATCTTCTTTATCATGCTAAGAGGAGCAGGAAAAAGCAAAAAATTTCAGAATTGCACCTTGCAATGCGGAGAAATTACTGTTTGTGCATTTACAATATTCAATGATTTTTGCTATTGAAAAACGTCCAGAAATGTTTGAAGCTACTGACTGAATGAAAGGAGCTGGCATCTCACTCTCTTTGAATCTTCTTTATCATGCTAAGAGGAGCAGGAAAAAGCAAAAAATTTCAGAATTGCACCTTGCAATGCGGAGAAATTACTGTTTGTGCATTTACAATATTCATTGATTTTTGCCATTGAAAAACATCATGTTATTCATATACCAGAAATGATTGAAGCTACTGACTGAATGAAAGGAGCTGGCATCTCACTCTCTTTGAATCTTCTTTATCATGCTAAGAGGAGCAGGAAAAAGCAAAAAATTTCAGAATTGCACCTTGCAATGCGGAGAAATTACTGTTTGTGCATTTACAATATTCAATGATTTTTGCCATTGAAAAACGTCCAGAAATGATTGAAGCTACTGACTGAATGAAAGGAGCTGGCATCTCACTCTCTTTGAATCTTCTTTATCATGCTAAGAGGAGCAGGAAAAAGCAAATAATTTCAGAATTGCACCTTGCAATGCGGAGAAATTACTGTTTGTGCATTTACAATATTCATTGATTTTTGCCATTGAAAAACGTCCAGAAATGATTGAAGCTACTGACTGAATGAAAGGAGCTGGCATCTCACTCTCTTTGAATCTTGTTTATCATGCTAAGAGGAGCAGGAAAAAGCAAAAAATTTCAGAATTGCACCTTGCAATGCGGAGAAATTACTGTTTGTGCATTTACAATATTCATTGATTTTTGCCATTGAAAAACGTCCAGAAATGATTGAAGCTACTGACTGAATGAAAGGAGCTGGCATCTCACTCTCTTTGAATCTTCTTTATCATGCTAAGAGGAGCAGGAAAAAGCAAAAAATTTCAGAATTGCACCTTGCAATGCGGAGAAATTACTGTTTGTGCATTTACAATATTCATTGATTTTTGCCATTGAAAAACATCATGTTATTCATATACCAGAAATGTTTGAAGCTACTGACTGAATGAAAGGAGCTGGCATCTCACTCTCTTTGAGTCTTCTTTATCATGCTAAGAGGAGCAGAAAAAAGCAAAAAATTTCAGAATTGCACCTTGCAATGCGGAGAAATTACTGTTTGTGCATTTACAATATTCATTGATTTTTGCCATTGAAAAACGTCCAGAAATGATTGAAGCTACTGACTGAATGAAAGGAGCTGGCATCTCACTCTCTTTGAATCTTGTTTATCATGCTAAGAGGAGCAGGAAAAAGCAAAAAATTTCAGAATTGCACCTTGCAATGCGGAGAAATTACTGTTTGTGCATTTACAATATTCATTGATTTTTGCCATTGAAAAACGTCCAGAAATGATTGAAGCTACTGACTGAATGAAAGGAGCTGGCATCTCACTCTCTGTGAATCTTCTTTATCATGCTAAGAGGAGCAGGAAAAAGCAAAAAATTTCAGAATTGCACCTTGCAATGCGGAGAAATTACTGTTTGTGCATTTACAATATTCATTGATTTTTGCCATTGAAAAACATCATGTTATTCATATACCAGAAATGTTTGAAGCTACTGACTGAATGAAAGGAGCTGGCATCTCACTCTCTTTGAATCTTCTTTATCATGCTAAGAGGAGCAGGAAAAAGCAAAAAATTTCAGAATTGCACCTTGCAATGCGGAGAAATTACTTTTTGTGCATTTACAATATTCATTGATTTTTGCCATTGAAAAACGTCCAGAAATGATTGAAGCTACTGACTGAATGAAAGGAGCTGGCATCTCACTCTCTTTGAATCTTCTTTATCATGCTAAGAGGAGCAGGAAAAAGCAAAAAATTTCAGAATTGCACCTTGCAATGCGGAGAAATTACTGTTTGTGCATTTACAATATTCATTGATTTTTGCCATTGAAAAACCATGTTATTCATATACCAGAAATGTTTGAAGCTACTGACTGAATGAAAGGAGCTGGCATCTCACTCTCTTTGAATCTTCTTTATCATGCTAAGAGGAGCAGGAAAAAGCAAAAAATTTCAGAATTGCACCTTGCAATGCGGAGAAATTACTGTTTGTGCATTTACAATATTCATTGATTTTTGCCATTGAAAAACATCCAGAAATGATTGAAGCTACTGACTGAATGAAAGGAGCTGGCATCTCACTCTCTTTGAATCTTCTTTATCATGCTAAGAGGAGCAGGAAAAAGGAAAAAATTTCAGAATTGCACCTTGCAATGCGGAGAAATTACTGTTTGTGCATTTACAATATTCATTGATTTTTGCCATTGAAAAACATCATGTTATTCATATACCAGAATTGATTGAAGCTACTGACTGAATGAAAGGAGCTGGCATCTCACTCTCTTTGAATCTTCTTTATCATGCTAAGAGGAGCAGGAAAAAGCAAAAAATTTCAGAATTGCACCTTGCAATGCGGAGAAATTACTGTTTGTGCATTTACAATATTCATTGATTTTTGCCATTGAAAAACGTCCAGAAATGATTGAAGCTACTGACTGAATGAAAGGAGCTGGCATCTCACTCTCTTTGAATCTTGTTTATCATGCTAAGAGGAGCAGGAAAAAGCAAAAAATTTCAGAATTGCACCTTGCAATGCGGAGAAATTACTGTTTGTGCATTTACAATATTCATTGATTTTTGCCATTGAAAAACGTCCAGAAATGATTGAAGCTACTGACTGAATGAAAGGAGCTGGCATCTCACTCTCTTTGAATCTTCTTTATCATGCTAAGAGGAGCAGGAAAAAGCAAAAAATTTCAGAATTGCACCTTGCAATGCGGAGAAATTACTGTTTGTGCATTTACAATATTCATTGATTTTTGCCATTGAAAAACATCATGTTATTCATATCCCAGAAATGATTGAAGCTACTGACTGAATGAAAGGAGCTGGCATCTCACTCTCTTTGAATCTTCTTTATCATGCTAAGAGGAGCAGGAAAAAGCAAAAAATTTCAGAATTGCACCTTGCAATGCGGAGAAATTACTGTTTGTGCATTTACAATATTCATTGATTTTTGCCATTGAAAAACGTCCAGAAATGATTGAAGCTACTGACTGAATGAAAGGAGCTAGCATCTCACTCTCTTTGAATCTTCTTTATCATGCTAAGAGGAGCAGGAAAAAGCAAAAAATTTCAGAATTGCACCTTGCAATGCGGAGAAATTACTGTTTGTGCATTTACAATATTCATTGATTTTTGCCATTGAAAAACATCATGTTATTCATATACCAGAAATGTTTGAAGCTACTGACTGAATGAAAGGAGCTGGCATCTCACTCTCTTTGAGTCTTCTTTATCATGCTAAGAGGAGCACAAAAAAGCAAAAAATTTCAGAATTGCACCTTGCAATGCGGAGAAATTACTGTTTGTGCATTTACAATATTCATTGATTTTTGCCATTGAAAAACGTCCAGAAATGATTGAAGCTACTGACTGAATGAAAGGAGCTGGCATCTCACTCTCTTTGAATCTTGTTTATCATGCTAAGAGGAGCAGGAAAAAGCAAAAAATTTCAGAATTGCACCTTGCAATGCGGAGAAATTACTGTTTGTGCATTTACAATATTCATTGATTTTTGCCATTGAAAAACGTCCAGAAATGATTGAAGCTACTGACTGAATGAAAGGAGCTGGCATCTCACTCTCTTTGAATCTTCTTTATCATGCTAAGAGGAGCAGGAAAAAGCAAAAAATTTCAGAATTGCACCTTGCAATGCGGAGAAATTACTGTTTGTGCATTTACAATATTCATTGATTTTTGCCATTGAAAAACATCATGTTATTCATATACCAGAAATGTTTGAAGCTACTGACTGAATGAAAGGAGCTGGCATCTCACTCTCTTTGAATCTTCTTTATCATGCTAAGAGGAGCAGGAAAAAGCAAAAAATTTCAGAATTGCACCTTGCAATGCGGAGAAATTACTGTTTGTGCATTTACAATATTCATTGATTTTTGCCATTGAAAAACATCCAGAAATGATTGAAGCTACTGACTGAATGAAAGGAGCTCTCATCTCACTCTCTTTGAATCTTGTTTATCATGCTAAGAGGAGCAGGAAAAAGCAATAAAATTCAGAATTGCACCTTGCAATGCGGAGAAATTACTGTTTGTGCATTTACAATATTCATTGATTTTTGCCATTGAAAAACGTCCAGAAATGATTGAAGCTACTGACTGAATGAAAGGAGCTGGCATCTCACTCTCTTTGTTTTACCATATTTTTTTATTTTTAATAAACAATTTAACAGGGGAATAACACACGTAGCATAAAAGTAGTGACAAAAGAATATTCATAATAAGGGAAAAATTCTGAGGGAAGGGAAAGGGAAAGGGAACAAACAGGAATGGATAATCAGGAAAGATGGGAGAAATTTGTTCGTCAAATAGTATATACGATAATGCAGAAATTTGAACACTTTAAACACACATTACTATCATTAGCAAAAATTAAACATATTAATGAGCTAAACACGACACACATTAAGATGTTCCAGCGTTATGAGAGGGTTGAGGGAATTTAGTGAGCCAAATATCCCACTTCCTAGAAAATTTAAGTAAATTATTGTTAATAAGGGCAAATCTTAGTTCAAATATTCTATGGAGATTCATCTTATCAACTAAGTCCTCCAAAGTGGGGACATGTGACTTTCTCCAATAAAAAGCCAATGCGTTCTTACACACTGAAAATAAGTGAATCACCAAAGATCTTTCAAACGACTTATATGGTTCAAGATCTAAGGATAGTAAAGCCATTTGAGGGGTCAATACTACAGGTCTGCCTAAAAGGTCATCTACCAAAGAAGAGATCTGAGCCCATAGATTCCGGATTTTAGGGCAGCTCCAAAAGAGATGTAAAAGATCTCCCCTAAGGCCGCACTCCCTCCAACAAAGGGGAGAGTTGCTGGGCTTTATATGGTGAAGCCTGATTGGAGTGTAATACCATCTGGTTAGAATTTTGAAGTAAGCCTCTTGTAAGGGCATAGATATATTAGAGGCCTGAGAAAAAAGAACAGCACTCTCCCATTGATCGGATTGGAAATTGAGTTTTAGATCTTTTTCCCAGCGTATCATGTAGAGGTGTTTTTGGAAGGAAAGATCATTATTGAAGCTGTTATATATGTGTCTCAGGCTCCAAAAAATTTTGTGGGATGGGTTGCTTAACAGGTTCACCGAGGTTTCAGAAACAATAAGTTTACCAGAAATAAATTCCAGAATAATGCTCTTTAAATGAGAGTATAAAAAGAAATCAGAGGAAGGTAAGTTGAATCTTTTTTTAAGAGTTTGGAAAGGAATAAAGGCAGAAGCTTCATAGAAGTCTCCAATTTTCCTTAACCCTTTATTGTCCCATTGATCTGGAATGGAAGAGTTATACAGATCAGCAACAAAACCAATTGGAAAATTTTTGACAAAAGAAAACTTATCCCTATCAGAATCTCTTAGGGGACTCTTTTTCTTTCTTTTGGCGATTTTTTTCCAGGCGTCAATAATCGCCTGGAAAATAGGATGGGAAGAATCATGAGTGCACTGTTTAAAGAGATGCCTAAGTAACAATTCACGGGGAGAAGAACCATTATTTAAGAAGGTCTCCAGAGTCATCCAAGCTGGGGGACTGTCAGAATTAAACCAATTACTGCTCTGTTTGATGAGGTTTGCCAAATAGTAAGCGGAAATATTAGGGTGGCTCAGACCTCCGTTGCACTTATTCTTGTACAATATATCTGCAGATATCCTCGCACGTTTATTATCCCAGACATAGGAATTAATCTGATTTTGAATTTTTTGAATAAAGATGTGAGAAATAGTTAAAGGTAAGTTGCGGAAAAAATACAAGATTTTGGGTAGAACAAACATCTTAATAGAGAGGACTCTACCCCACCATGACAAATCTCTTTTCAAAAATTCCATCAAATCTCCACGGACGATATCCTCAATCAGAACCAGGTTGTCAGAAATTGTTGAGTTAATAGTTTTACCAATACTGATCCCCAAATAAGTCAGATTGCGTTTAGCCAAACCGAAGGAAAATCTCGAGTGTAAAACCTCTCTCGTCTGACGGTCCAGATTAATGTTTAAAAGATTAGACTTCTCATTATTGATCTTAAAATAAGAAATCTGAGAGAATAGTTCTAGAACCTTCGAAACTTCCGCAACCGAATTTACTGGGTCCAGCAAGGAAAGCATAACATCATCTGCAAAGAGGCCAATTTTAAATTCTCGAGATGGGGTAGAAATCCCCCTAATGTCAGTGTTTTCTCTAATCCTCTGTGCCAAAGGCTCCATAGCCAGGACAAAGAGAAGGGGGGAAAGTGGGCAACCCTGTCTAGTACCATTTGTGATAGGGATTGGATTTGAGAGATAATTGTTAACATAAATTTTTGCTTGGGGGTTAGAATAGAGGGCCATAATTGAAGAGAGAAATTTGTTATCAAAACCGAATTTAATAAGGGTGAGTTTAAGGTATAGCCAATTTAACCTGTCAAAAGCTTTTTCAGCGTCTAAAGCAAGCAATGAAGTTGGGAGTTTCGCCGTATTTATCACCTTAATAATATTCAGAAGTCTTCTAGAGCCATCAGTTGCTTGCCTCCCACCAACGAAGCCAATCTGATCATCGTTGATGAGAGATGGGAGAATAGTCGATAAACGATTGGCCAGAATTTTCGAATATATCTTAATATCAGTGTTAATTAGCGAAATGGGCCTATAATTTTTAACATTATCTCTCTCATCCTTAGACTTGGGTATTAGGGTAATGGTGGCTTCCAGCATTTCTGAGGGGAAGGAGCTTATTGAGGAAGCATGATTGAAAATTTTCGTGAGAGGGGAAGAAAGTAGGTCACAAAAAGTTTATCTCACTCTCTTTGAATCTTCTTTATCATGCTAAGAGGAGCAGGAAAAAGCAAAAAATTTCAGAATTGCACCTTGCAATGCGGAGAAATTACTGTTTGTGCATTTACAATATTCATTGATTTTTGCCATTGAAAAACATCATGTTATTCATATACCAGAAATGATTGAAGCTACTGACTGAATGAAAGGAGCTGGCATCTCACTCTCTTTGAATCTTCTTTATCATGCTAAGAGGAGCAGGAAAAAGCAAAAAATTTCAGAATTGCACCTTGCAATGCGGAGAAATTACTGTTTGTGCATTTACAATATTCATTGATTTTTGCCATTGAAAAACGTCCAGAAATGATTGAAGCTACTGACTGAATGAAAGGAGCTGGCATCTCACTCTCTTTGAATCTTCTTTATCATGCTAAGAGGAGCAGGAAAAAGCAAAAAATTTCAGAATTGCACCTTGCAATGCGGAGAAATTACTGTTTGTGCATTTACAATATTCATTGATTTTTGCCATTGAAAAACATCATGTTATTCATATACCAGAAATGTTTGAAGCTACTGACTGAATGAAAGGAGCTGGCATCTCACTCTCTTTGAGTCTTCTTTATCATGCTAAGAGGAGCAGAAAAAAGCAAAAAATTTCAGAATTGCACCTTGCAATGCGGAGAAATTACTGTTTGTGCATTTACAATATTCATTGATTTTTGCCATTGAAAAACGTCCAGAAATGATTGAAGCTACTGACTGAATGAAAGGAGCTGGCATCTCACTCTCTTTGAATCTTGTTTATCATGCTAAGAGGAGCAGGAAAAAGCAAAAAATTTCAGAATTGCACCTTGCAATGCGGAGAAATTACTGTTTGTGCATTTACAATATTCATTGATTTTTGCCATTGAAAAACGTCCAGAAATGATTGAAGCTACTGACTGAATGAAAGGAGCTGGCATCTCACTCTCTTTGAATCTTCTTTATCATGCTAAGAGGAGCAGGAAAAAGCAAAAAATTTCAGAATTGCACCTTGCAATGCGGAGAAATTACTGTTTGTGCATTTACAATATTCATTGATTTTTGCCATTGAAAAACATCGTTATTCATATACCAGAAATGATTGAAGCTACTGACTGAATGAAAGGAGCTGGCATCTCACTCTCTTTGAATCTTCTTTATCATGCTAAGAGGAGCAGGAAAAAGCAAAAAATTTCAGAATTGCACCTTGCAATGCGGAGAAATTACTGTTTGTGCATTTACAATATTCAATGATTTTTGCCATTGAAAAACGTCCAGAAATGATTGAAGCTACTGACTGAATGAAAGGAGCTGGCATCTCACTCTCTTTGAATCTTGTTTATCATGGTAAGAGGAGCAGGAAAAAGCAAAAAATTTCAGAATTGCACCTTGCAATGCGGAGAAATTACTGTTTGTGCATTTACAATATTCATTGATTTTTGCCATTGAAAAACATCGTTATTCATATACCAGAAATGATTGAAGCTACTGACTGAATGAAAGGAGCTGGCATCTCACTCTCTTTGAATCTTCTTTATCATGCTAAGAGGAGCAGGAAAAAGCAAAAAATTTCAGAATTGCACCTTGCAATGCGGAGAAATTACTGTTTGTGCATTTACAATATTCAATGATTTTTGCCATTGAAAAACGTCCAGAAATGATTGAAGCTACTGACTGAATGAAAGGAGCTGGCATCTCACTCTCTTTGAATCTTCTTTATCATGCTAAGAGGAGCAGGAAAAAGCAAAAAATTTCAGAATTGCACCTTGCAATGCGGAGAAATTACTGTTTGTGCATTTACAATATTCATTGATTTTTGCCATTGAAAAACGTCCAGAAATGATTGAAGCTACTGACTGAATGAAAGGAGCTGGCATCTCACTCTCTTTGAATCTTGTTTATCATGCTAAGAGGAGCAGGAAAAAGCAAAAAATTTCAGAATTGCACCTTGCAATGCGGAGAAATTACTGTTTGTGCATTTACAATATTCATTGATTTTTGCCATTGAAAAACGTCCTGAAATGATTGAAGCTACTGACTGAATGAAAGGAGCTGGCATCTCACTCTCTTTGAATCTTCTTTATCATGCTAAGAGGAGCAGGAAAAAGCAAAAAATTTCAGAATTGCACCTTGCAATGCGGAGAAATTACTGTTTGTGCATTTACAATATTCATTGATTTTTGCCATTGAAAAACATCATGTTATTCATATACCAGAAATGTTTGAAGCTACTGACTGAATGAAAGGAGCTGGCATCTCACTCTCTTTGAGTCTTCTTTATCATGCTAAGAGGAGCAGAAAAAAGCAAAAAATTTCAGAATTGCACCTTGCAATGCGGAGAAATTACTGTTTGTGCATTTACAATATTCATTGATTTTTGCCATTGAAAAACGTCCAGAAATGATTGAAGCTACTGACTGAATGAAAGGAGCTGGCATCTCACTCTCTTTGAATCTTGTTTATCATGCTAAGAGGAGCAGGAAAAAGCAAAAAATTTCAGAATTGCACCTTGCAATGCGGAGAAATTACTGTTTGTGCATTTACAATATTCATTGATTTTTGCCATTGAAAAACGTCCAGAAATGATTGAAGCTACTGACTGAATGAAAGGAGCTGGCATCTCACTCTCTTTGAATCTTCTTTATCATGCTAAGAGGAGCAGGAAAAAGCAAAAAATTTCAGAATTGCACCTTGCAATGCGGAGAAATTACTGTTTGTGCATTTACAATATTCATTGATTTTTGCCATTGAAAAACATCATGTTATTCATATACCAGAAATGATTGAAGCTACTGACTGAATGAAAGGAGCTGGCATCTCACTCTCTTTGAATCTTCTTTATCATGCTAAGAGGAGCAGGAAAAAGCAAAAAATTTCAGAATTGCACCTTGCAATGCGGAGAAATTACTGTTTGTGCATTTACAATATTCAATGATTTTTGCCATTGAAAAACGTCCAGAATTGATTGAAGCTACTGACTGAATGAAAGGAGCTGGCATCTCACTCTCTTTGAATCTTCTTTATCATGCTAAGAGGAGCAGGAAAAAGCAAAAAATTTCAGAATTGCACCTTCCAATGCGGAGAAATTACTGTTTGTGCATTTACAATATTCATTGATTTTTGCCATTGAAAAACATCATGTTATTCATATACCAGAAATGTTTGAAGCTACTGACTGAATGAAAGGAGCTGGCATCTCACTCTCTTTGAATCTTCTTTATCATGCTAAGAGGAGCAGGAAAAAGCAAAAAATTTCAGAATTGCACCTTGCAATGCGGAGAAATTACTGTTTGTGCATTTACAATATTCATTGATTTTTGCCATTGAAAAACATCATGTTATTCATATACCAGAAATGATTGAAGCTACTGACTGAATGAAAGGAGCTGGCATCTCACTCTCTTTGAATCTTCTTTATCATGCTAAGAGGAGCAGGAAAAAGCAAAAAATTTCAGAATTGCACCTTGCAATGCGGAGAAATTACTGTTTGTGCATTTACAATATTCAATGATTTTTGCTATTGAAAAACGTCCAGAAATGTTTGAAGCTACTGACTGAATGAAAGGAGCTGGCATCTCACTCTCTTTGAATCTTCTTTATCATGCTAAGAGGAGCAGGAAAAAGCAAAAAATTTCAGAATTGCACCTTGCAATGCGGAGAAATTACTGTTTGTGCATTTACAATATTCATTGATTTTTGCCATTGAAAAACATCATGTTATTCATATACCAGAAATGATTGAAGCTACTGACTGAATGAAAGGAGCTGGCATCTCACTCTCTTTGAATCTTCTTTATCATGCTAAGAGGAGCAGGAAAAAGCAAAAAATTTCAGAATTGCACCTTGCAATGCGGAGAAATTACTGTTTGTGCATTTACAATATTCAATGATTTTTGCCATTGAAAAACGTCCAGAAATGATTGAAGCTACTGACTGAATGAAAGGAGCTGGCATCTCACTCTCTTTGAATCTTCTTTATCATGCTAAGAGGAGCAGGAAAAAGCAAAAAATTTCAGAATTGCACCTTGCAATGCGGAGAAATTACTGTTTGTGCATTTACAATATTCATTGATTTTTGCCATTGAAAAACGTCCAGAAATGATTGAAGCTACTGACTGAATGAAAGGAGCTGGCATCTCACTCTCTTTGAATCTTGTTTATCATGCTAAGAGGAGCAGGAAAAAGCAAAAAATTTCAGAATTGCACCTTGCAATGCGGAGAAATTACTGTTTGTGCATTTACAATATTCATTGATTTTTGCCATTGAAAAACGTCCAGAAATGATTGAAGCTACTGACTGAATGAAAGGAGCTGGCATCTCACTCTCTTTGAATCTTCTTTATCATGCTAAGAGGAGCAGGAAAAAGCAAAAAATTTCAGAATTGCACCTTGCAATGCGGAGAAATTACTGTTTGTGCATTTACAATATTCATTGATTTTTGCCATTGAAAAACATCATGTTATTCATATACCAGAAATGTTTGAAGCTACTGACTGAATGAAAGGAGCTGGCATCTCACTCTCTTTGAGTCTTCTTTATCATGCTAAGAGGAGCAGAAAAAAGCAAAAAATTTCAGAATTGCACCTTGCAATGCGGAGAAATTACTGTTTGTGCATTTACAATATTCATTGATTTTTGCCATTGAAAAACGTCCAGAAATGATTGAAGCTACTGACTGAATGAAAGGAGCTGGCATCTCACTCTCTTTGAATCTTGTTTATCATGCTAAGAGGAGCAGGAAAAAGCAAAAAATTTCAGAATTGCACCTTGCAATGCGGAGAAATTACTGTTTGTGCATTTACAATATTCATTGATTTTTGCCATTGAAAAACGTTCAGAAATGATTGAAGCTACTGACTGAATGAAAGGAGCTGGCATCTCACTCTCTGTGAATCTTCTTTATCATGCTAAGAGGAGCAGGAAAAAGCAAAAAATTTCAGAATTGCACCTTGCAATGCGGAGAAATTACTGTTTGTGCATTTACAATATTCATTGATTTTTGCCATTGAAAAACATCATGTTATTCATATACCAGAAATGTTTGAAGCTACTGACTGAATGAAAGGAGCTGGCATCTCACTCTCATTGAATCTTCTTTATCATGCTAAGAGGAGCAGGAAAAAGCAAAAAATTTCAGAATTGCACCTTGCAATGCGGAGAAATTACTGTTTGTGCATTTACAATATTCATTGATTTTTGCCATTGAAAAACGTCCAGAAATGATTGAAGCTACTGACTGAATGAAAGGAGCTGGCATCTCACTCTCTTTGAATCTTCTTTATCATGCTAAGAGGAGCAGGAAAAAGCAAAAAATTTCAGAATTGCACCTTGCAATGCGGAGAAATTACTGTTTGTGCATTTACAATATTCATTGATTTTTGCCATTGAAAAACCATGTTATTCATATACCAGAAATGTTTGAAGCTACTGACTGAATGAAAGGAGCTGGCATCTCACTCTCTTTGAATCTTCTTTATCATGCTAAGAGGAGCAGGAAAAAGCAAAAAATTTCAGAATTGCACCTTGCAATGCGGAGAAATTACTGTTTGTGCATTTACAATATTCATTGATTTTTGCCATTGAAAAACATCCGGAAATGATTGAAGCTACTGACTGAATGAAAGGAGCTGGCATCTCACTCTCTTTGAATCTTGTTTATCATGCTAAGAGGAGCAGGAAAAAGCAAAAAATTTCAGAATTGCACCTTGCAATGCGGAGAAATTACTGTTTGTGCATTTACAATATTCATTGATTTTTGCCATTGAAAAACATCATGTTATTCATATACCAGAATTGATTGAAGCTACTGACTGAATGAAAGGAGCTGGCATCTCACTCTCTTTGAATCTTCTTTATCATGCTAAGAGGAGCAGGAAAAAGCAAAAAATTTCAGAATTGCACCTTGCAATGCGGAGAAATTACTGTTTGTGCATTTACAATATTCATTGATTTTTGCCATTGAAAAACGTCCAGAAATGATTGAAGCTACTGACTGAATGAAAGGAGCTGGCATCTCACTCTCTTTGAATCTTGTTTATCATGCTAAGAGGAGCAGGAAAAAGCAAAAAATTTCAGAATTGCACCTTGCAATGCGGAGAAATTACTGTTTGTGCATTTACAATATTCATTGATTTTTGCCATTGAAAAACGTCCAGAAATGATTGAAGCTACTGACTGAATGAAAGGAGCTGGCATCTCACTCTCTTTGAATCTTCTTTATCATGCTAAGAGGAGCAGGAAAAAGCAAAAAATTTCAGAATTGCACCTTGCAATGCGGAGAAATTACTGTTTGTGCATTTACAATATTCATTGATTTTTGCCATTGAAAAACATCATGTTATTCATATACCAGAAATGTTTGAAGCTACTGACTGAATGAAAGGAGCTGGCATCTCACTCTCTTTGAATCTTCTTTATCATGCTAAGAGGAGCAGGAAAAAGCAAAAAATTTCAGAATTGCACCTTGCAATGCGGAGAAATTACTGTTTGTGCATTTACAATATTCATTGATTTTTGCCATTGAAAAACGTCCAGAAATGATTGAAGCTACTGACTGAATGAAAGGAGCTGGCATCTCACTCTCTTTGAATCTTGTTTATCATGCTAAGAGGAGCAGGAAAAAGCAAAAAATTTCAGAATTGCACCTTGCAATGCGGAGAAATTACTGTTTGTGCATTTACAATATTCATTGATTTTTGCCATTGAAAAACATCATGTTATTCATATACCAGAAATGTTTGAAGCTACTGACTGAATGAAAGGAGCTGGCATCTCACTCTCTTTGAATCTTCTTTATCATGCTAAGAGGAGCAGGATAAAGCAAAAAATTTCAGAATTGCACCTTGCAATGCGGAGAAATTACTGTTTGTGCATTTACAATATTCATTGATTTTTGCCATTGAAAAACATCCAGAAATGATTGAAGCTACTGACTGAATGAAAGGAGCTGACATCTCACTCTCTTTGAATCTTGTTTATCATGCTAAGAGGAGCAGGAAAAAGCAAAAAATTTCAGAATTGCACCTTGCAATGCGGAGAAATTACTGTTTGTGCATTTACAATATTCATTGATTTTTGCCATTGAAAAACATGTTATTCATATACCAGAAATGATTGAAGCTACTGACTGAATGAAAGGAGCTGGCATCTCACTCTCTTTGAATCTTCTTTATCATGCTAAGAGGAGCAGGAAAAAGCAAAAAATTTCAGAATTGCACCTTGCAATGCGGAGAAATTACTGTTTGTGCATTTACAATATTCATTGATTTTTGCCATTGAAAAACGTCCAGAAATGATTGAAGCTACTGACTGAATGAAAGGAGCTGGCATCTCACTCTCTTTGAATCTTCTTTATCATGCTAAGAGGAGCAGGAAAAAGCAAAAAATTTCAGAATTGCACCTTGCAATGCGGAGAAATTACTGTTTGTGCATTTACAATATTCATTGATTTTTGCCATTGAAAAACATCATGTTATTCATATACCAGAAATGTTTGAAGCTACTGACTGAATGAAAGGAGCTGGCATCTCACTCTCTTTGAATCTTCTTTATCATGCTAAGAGGAACAGGAAAAAGCAAAAAATTTCAGAATTGCACCTTGCAATGCGGAGAAATTACTGTTTGTGCATTTACAATATTCATTGATTTTTGCCATTGAAAAACATCCAGAAATGATTGAAGCTACTGACTGAATGAAAGGAGCTGGCATCTCACTCTCTTTGAATCTTGTTTATCATGCTAAGAGGAGCAGGAAAAAGCAAAAAATTTCAGAATTGCACCTTGCAATGCGGAGAAATTACTGTTTGTGCATTTACAATATTCATTGATTTTTGCCATTGAAAAACATGTTATTCATATACCAGAAATGATTGAAGCTACTGACTGAATGAAAGGAGCTGGCATCTCACTCTCTTTGAATCTTCTTTATCATGCTAAGAGGAGCAGGAAAAAGCAAAAAATTTCAGAATTGCACCTTGCAATGCGGAGAAATTACTGTTTGTGCATTTACAATATTCAATGATTTTTGCCATTGAAAAACGTCCAGAAATGATTGAAGCTACTGACTGAATGAAAGGAGCTGGCATCTCACTCTCTTTGAATCTTCTTTATCATGCTAAGAGGAGCAGGAAAAAGCAAAAAATTTCAGAATTGCACCTTGCAAGGCGGAGAAATTACTGTTTGTGCATTTACAATATTCATTGATTTTTGCCATTGAAAAACATCATGCTATTCATATACCAGAAATGTTTGAAGCTACTGACTGAATGAAAGGAGCTGGCATCTCACTCTCTTTGAATCTTCTTTATCATGCTAAGAGGAGCAGGAAAAAGCAAAAAATTTCAGAATTGCACCTTGCAATGCGGAGAAATTACTGTTTGTGCATTTACAATATTCATTGATTTTTGCCATTGAAAAACGTCCAGAAATGATTGAAGCTACTGACTGAATGAAAGGAGCTGGCATCTCACTCTCTTTGAATCTTGTTTATCATGCTAAGAGGAGCAGGAAAAAGCAAAAAATTTCAGAATTGCACCTTGCAATGCGGAGAAATTACTGTTTGTGCATTTACAATATTCATTGATTTTTGCCATTGAAAAACGTCCAGAAATGATTGAAGCTACTGACTGAATGAAAGGAGCTGGCATCTCACTCTCTTTGAATCTTCTTTATCATGCTAAGAGGAGCAGGAAAAAGCAAAAAATTTCAGAATTGCACCTTGCAATGCGGAGAAATTACTGTTTGTGCATTTACAATATTCATTGATTTTTGCCATTGAAAAACGTCCAGAAATGATTGAAGCTACTGACTGAATGAAAGGAGCTGGCATCTCACTCTCTTTGAATCTTGTTTATCATGCTAAGAGGAGCAGGAAAAAGCAAAAAATTTCAGAATTGCACCTTGCAATGCGGAGAAATTACTGTTTGTGCATTTACAATATTCATTGATTTTTGCCATTGAAAAACGTCCAGAAATGATTGAAGCTACTGACTGAATGAAAGGAGCTGGCATCTCACTCTCTTTGAATCTTCTTTATCATGCTAAGAGGAGCAGGAAAAAGCAAAAAATTTCAGAATTGCACCTTGCAATGCGGAGAAATTACTGTTTGTGCATTTACAATATTCATTGATTTTTGCCATTGAAAAACATCATGTTATTCATATACCAGAAATGTTTGAAGCTACTAACTGAATGAAAGGAGCTGGCATCTCACTCTCTTTGAATCTTCTTTATCATGCTAAGAGGAGCAGGAAAAAGCAAAAAATTTCAGAATTGCACCTTGCAATGCGGAGAAATTACTGTTTGTGCATTTACAATATTCATTGATTTTTGCCATTGAAAAACGTCCAGAAATGATTGAAGCTACTGACTGAATGAAAGGAGCTGGCATCTCACTCTCTTTGAATCTTGTTTATCATGCTAAGAGGAGCAGGAAAAAGCAAAAAATTTCAGAATTGCACCTTGCAATGCGGAGAAATTACTGTTTGTGCATTTACAATATTCATTGATTTTTGCCATTGAAAAACATCATGTTATTCATATACCAGAAATGTTTGAAGCTACTGACTGAATGAAAGGAGCTGCCATCTCACTCTCTTTGAATCTTCTTTATCATGCTAAGAGGAGCAGGAAAAAGCAAAAAATTTCAGAATTGCACCTTGCAATGCGGAGAAATTACTGTTTGTGCATTTACAATATTCATTGATTTTTGCCATTGAAAAACATCCAGAAATGATTGAAGCTACTGACTGAATGAAAGGAGCTGGCATCTCACTCTCTTTGAATCTTGTTTATCATGCTAAGAGGAGCAGGAAAAAGCAAAAAATTTCAGAATTGCACCTTGCAATGCGGAGAAATTACTGTTTGTGCATTTACAATATTCATTGATTTTTGCCATTGAAAAACATCATGTTATTCATATACCAGAAATGATTGAAGCTACTGACTGAATGAAAGGAGCTGGCATCTCACTCTCTTTGAATCTTCTTTATCATGCTAAGAGGAGCAGGAAAAAGCAAAAAATTTCAGAATTGCACCTTGCAATGCGGAGAAATTACTGTTTGTGCATTTACAATATTCATTGATTTTTGCCATTGAAAAACGTCCAGAAATGATTGAAGCTACTGACTGAATGAAAGGAGCTGGCATCTCACTCTCTTTGAATCTTGTTTATCATGCTAAGAGGAGCAGGAAAAAGCAAAAAATTTCAGAATTGCACCTTGCAATGCGGAGAAATTACTGTTTGTGCATTTACAATATTCATTGATTTTTGCCATTGAAAAACGTCCAGAAATGATTGAAGCTACTGACTGAATGAAAGGAGCTGGCATCTCACTCTCTTTGAATCTTCTTTATCATGCTAAGAGGAGCAGGAAAAAGCAAAAAATTTCAGAATTGCACCTTGCAATGCGGAGAAATTACTGTTTGTGCATTTACAATATTCATTGATTTTTGCCATTGAAAAACGTCCAGAAATGATTGAAGCTACTGACTGAATGAAAGGAGCTGGCATCTCACTCTCTTTGAATCTTGTTTATCATGCTAAGAGGAGCAGGAAAAAGCAAAAAATTTCAGAATTGCACCTTGCAATGCGGAGAAATTACTGTTTGTGCATTTACAATATTCATTGATTTTTGCCATTGAAAAACGTCCAGAAATGATTGAAGCTACTGACTGAATGAAAGGAGCTGGCATCTCACTCTCTTTGAATCTTCTTTATCATGCTAAGAGGAGCAGGAAAAAGCAAAAAATTTCAGAATTGCACCTTGCAATGCGGAGAAATTACTGTTTGTGCATTTACAATATTCAATGATTTTTGCCATTGAAAAACGTCCAGAAATGATTGAAGCTACTGACTGAATGAAAGGAGCTGGCATCTCACTCTCTTTGAATCTTCTTTATCATGCTAAGAGGAGCAGGAAAAAGCAGAAAATTTCAGAATTGCACCTTCCAATGCGGAGAAATTACTGTTTGTGCATTTACAATATTCATTGATTTTTGCCATTGAAAAACATCATGTTATTCATATACCAGAAATGTTTGAAGCTACTGACTGAATGAAAGGAGCTGGCATCTCACTCTCTTTGAATCTTCTTTATCATGCTAAGAGGAGCAGGAAAAAGCAAAAAATTTCAGAATTGCACCTTGCAATGCGGAGAAATTACTGTTTGTGCATTTACAATATTCATTGATTTTTGCCATTGAAAAACGTCCAGAAATGATTGAAGCTACTGACTGAATGAAAGGAGCTGGCATCTCACTCTCTTTGAATCTTCTTTATCATGCTAAGAGGAGCAGGAAAAAGCAAAAAATTTCAGAATTGCACCTTGCAATGCGGAGAAATTACTGTTTGTGCATTTACAATATTCATTGATTTTTGCCATTGAAAAACATCATGTTATTCATATACCAGAAATGATTGAAGCTACTGACTGAATGAAAGGAGCTGGCATCTCACTCTCTTTGAATCTTCTTTATCATGCTAAGAGGAGCAGGAAAAAGCAAAAAATTTCAGAATTGCACCTTGCAATGCGGAGAAATTACTGTTTGTGCATTTACAATATTCAATGATTTTTGCCATTGAAAAACGTCCAGAAATGATTGAAGCTACTGACTGAATGAAAGGAGCTGGCATCTCACTCTCTTTGAATCTTCTTTATCATGCTAAGAGGAGCAGGAAAAAGCAGAAAATTTCAGAATTGCACCTTCCAATGCGGAGAAATTACTGTTTGTGCATTTACAATATTCATTGATTTTTGCCATTGAAAAACGTCCAGAAATGATTGAAGCTACTGACTGAATGAAAGGAGCTGGCATCTCACTCTCTTTGAATCTTCTTTATCATGCTAAGAGGAGCAGGAAAAAGCAAAAAATTTCAGAATTGCACCTTGCAATGCGGAGAAATTACTGTTTGTGCATTTACAATATTCATTGATTTTTGCCATTGAAAAACGTCCAGAAATGATTGAAGCTACTGACTGAATGAAAGGAGCTGGCATCTCACTCTCTTTGAATCTTGTTTATCATGCTAAGAGGAGCAGGAAAAAGCAAAAAATTTCAGAATTGCACCTTGCAATGCGGAGAAATTACTGTTTGTGCATTTACAATATTCATTGATTTTTGCCATTGAAAAACGTCCAGAAATGATTGAAGCTACTGACTGAATGAAAGGAGCTGGCATCTCACTCTCTTTGAATCTTCTTTATCATGCTAAGAGGAGCAGGAAAAAGCAAAAAATTTCAGAATTGCACCTTGCAATGCGGAGAAATTACTGTTTGTGCATTTACAATATTCATTGATTTTTGCCATTGAAAAACATCATGTTATTCATATACCAGAAATGTTTGAAGCTACTAACTGAATGAAAGGAGCTGGCATCTCACTCTCTTTGAATCTTCTTTATCATGCTAAGAGGAGCAGGAAAAAGCAAAAAATTTCAGAATTGCACCTTGCAATGCGGAGAAATTACTGTTTGTGCATTTACAATATTCATTGATTTTTGCCATTGAAAAACGTCCAGAAATGATTGAAGCTACTGACTGAATGAAAGGAGCTGGCATCTCACTCTCTTTGAATCTTGTTTATCATGCTAAGAGGAGCAGGAAAAAGCAAAAAATTTCAGAATTGCACCTTGCAATGCGGAGAAATTACTGTTTGTGCATTTACAATATTCATTGATTTTTGCCATTGAAAAACATCATGTTATTCATATACCAGAAATGTTTGAAGCTACTGACTGAATGAAAGGAGCTGGCATCTCACTCTCTTTGAATCTTCTTTATCATGCTAAGAGGAGCAGGAAAAAGCAAAAAATTTCAGAATTGCACCTTGCAATGCGGAGAAATTACTGTTTGTGCATTTACAATATTCATTGATTTTTGCCATTGAAAAACATCCAGAAATGATTGAAGCTACTGACTGAATGAAAGGAGCTGGCATCTCACTCTCTTTGAATCTTGTTTATCATGCTAAGAGGAGCAGGAAAAAGCAAAAAATTTCAGAATTGCACCTTGCAATGCGGAGAAATTACTGTTTGTGCATTTACAATATTCATTGATTTTTGCCATTGAAAAACATCATGTTATTCATATACCAGAAATGATTGAAGCTACTGACTGAATGAAAGGAGCTGGCATCTCACTCTCTTTGAATCTTCTTTATCATGCTAAGAGGAGCAGGAAAAAGCAAAAAATTTCAGAATTGCACCTTGCAATGCGGAGAAATTACTGTTTGTGCATTTACAATATTCATTGATTTTTGCCATTGAAAAACGTCCAGAAATGATTGAAGCTACTGACTGAATGAAAGGAGCTGGCATCTCACTCTCTTTGAATCTTGTTTATCATGCTAAGAGGAGCAGGAAAAAGCAAAAAATTTCAGAATTGCACCTTGCAATGCGGAGAAATTACTGTTTGTGCATTTACAATATTCATTGATTTTTGCCATTGAAAAACGTCCAGAAATGATTGAAGCTACTGACTGAATGAAAGGAGCTGGCATCTCACTCTCTTTGAATCTTCTTTATCATGCTAAGAGGAGCAGGAAAAAGCAAAAAATTTCAGAATTGCACCTTGCAATGCGGAGAAATTACTGTTTGTGCATTTACAATATTCATTGATTTTTGCCATTGAAAAACGTCCAGAAATGATTGAAGCTACTGACTGAATGAAAGGAGCTGGCATCTCACTCTCTTTGAATCTTGTTTATCATGCTAAGAGGAGCAGGAAAAAGCAAAAAATTTCAGAATTGCACCTTGCAATGCGGAGAAATTACTGTTTGTGCATTTACAATATTCATTGATTTTTGCCATTGAAAAACGTCCAGAAATGATTGAAGCTACTGACTGAATGAAAGGAGCTGGCATCTCACTCTCTTTGAATCTTCTTTATCATGCTAAGAGGAGCAGGAAAAAGCAAAAAATTTTAGAATTGCACCTTGCAATGCGGAGAAATTACTGTTTGTGCATTTACAATATTCAATGATTTTTGCCATTGAAAAACGTCCAGAAATGATTGAAGCTACTGACTGAATGAAAGGAGCTGGCATCTCACTCTCTTTGAATCTTCTTTATCATGCTAAGAGGAGCAGGAAAAAGCAGAAAATTTCAGAATTGCACCTTCCAATGCGGAGAAATTACTGTTTGTGCATTTACAATATTCATTGATTTTTGCCATTGAAAAACATCATGTTATTCATATACCAGAAATGTTTGAAGCTACTGACTGAATGAAAGGAGCTGGCATCTCACTCTCTTTGAATCTTCTTTATCATGCTAAGAGGAGCAGGAAAAAGCAAAAAATTTCAGAATTGCACCTTGCAATGCGGAGAAATTACTGTTTGTGCATTTACAATATTCATTGATTTTTGCCATTGAAAAACGTCCAGAAATGATTGAAGCTACTGACTGAATGAAAGGAGCTGGCATCTCACTCTCTTTGAATCTTCTTTATCATGCTAAGAGGAGCAGGAAAAAGCAAAAAATTTCAGAATTGCACCTTGCAATGCGGAGAAATTACTGTTTGTGCATTTACAATATTCATTGATTTTTGCCATTGAAAAACATCATGTTATTCATATACCAGAAATGATTGAAGCTACTGACTGAATGAAAGGAGCTGGCATCTCACTCTCTTTGAATCTTCTTTATCATGCTAAGAGGAGCAGGAAAAAGCAAAAAATTTCAGAATTGCACCTTGCAATGCGGAGAAATTACTGTTTGTGCATTTACAATATTCAATGATTTTTGCCATTGAAAAACGTCCAGAAATGATTGAAGCTACTGACTGAATGAAAGGAGCTGGCATCTCACTCTCTTTGAATCTTCTTTATCATGCTAAGAGGAGCAGGAAAAAGCAGAAAATTTCAGAATTGCACCTTCCAATGCGGAGAAATTACTGTTTGTGCATTTACAATATTCATTGATTTTTGCCATTGAAAAACATCATGTTATTCATATACCAGAAATGTTTGAAGCTACTGACTGAATGAAAGGAGCTGGCATCTCACTCTCTTTGAATCTTCTTTATCATGCTAAGAGGAGCAGGAAAAAGAAAAATTTCAGAATTGCACCTTGCAATGCGGAGAAATTACTGTTTGTGCATTTACAATATTCATTGATTTTTGCCATTGAAAAACGTCCAGAAATGATTGAAGCTACTGACTGAATGAAAGGAGCTGGCATCTCACTCTCTTTGAATCTTCTTTATCATGCTAAGAGGAGCAGGAAAAAGCAAAAAATTTCAGAATTGCACCTTGCAATGCGGAGAAATTACTGTTTGTGCATTTACAATATTCATTGATTTTTGCCATTGAAAAACGTCCAGAAATGTTTGAAGCTACTGACTGAATGAAAGGAGCTGGCATCTCACTCTCTTTGAATCTTCTTTATCATGCTAAGAGGAGCAGGAAAAAGCAAAAAATTTTAGAATTGCACCTTGCAATGAGGAGAAATTACTGTTTGTGCATTTACAATATTCATTGATTTTTGCCATTGAAAAACATCATGTTATTCATATACCAGAAATGTTTGAAGCTACTGACTGAATGAAAGGAGCTGGCATCTCACTCTCTTTGAGTCTTCTTTATCATGCTAAGAGGAGCACAAAAAAGCAAAAAATTTCAGAATTGCACCTTGCAATGCGGAGAAATTACTGTTTGTGCATTTACAATATTCATTGATTTTTGCCATTGAAAAACGTCCAGAAATGATTGAAGCTACTGACTGAATGAAAGGAGCTGGCATCTCACTCTCTTTGAATCTTCTTTATCATGCTAAGAGGAGCAGGAAAAAGCAAAAAATTTCAGAATTGCACCTTGCAATGCGGAGAAATTACTGTTTGTGCATTTACAATATTCATTGATTTTTGCCATTGAAAAACATCATGTTATTCATATACCAGAAATGTTTGAAGCTACTAACTGAATGAAAGGAGCTGGCATCTCACTCTCTTTGAATCTTCTTTATCATGCTAAGAGGAGCAGGAAAAAGCAAAAAATTTCAGAATTGCACCTTGCAATGCGGAGAAATTACTGTTTGTGCATTTACAATATTCATTGATTTTTGCCATTGAAAAACGTCCAGAAATGATTGAAGCTACTGACTGAATGAAAGGAGCTGGCATCTCACTCTCTTTGAATCTTGTTTATCATGCTAAGAGGAGCAGGAAAAAGCAAAAAATTTCAGAATTGCACCTTGCAATGCGGAGAAATTACTGTTTGTGCATTTACAATATTCATTGATTTTTGCCATTGAAAAACATCATGTTATTCATATACCAGAAATGTTTGAAGCTACTGACTGAATGAAAGGAGCTGGCATCTCACTCTCTTTGAATCTTCTTTATCATGCTAAGAGGAGCAGGAAAAAGCAAAAAATTTCAGAATTGCACCTTGCAATGCGGAGAAATTACTGTTTGTGCATTTACAATATTCATTGATTTTTGCCATTGAAAAACATCCAGAAATGATTGAAGCTACTGACTGAATGAAAGGAGCTGGCATCTCACTCTCTTTGAATCTTGTTTATCATGCTAAGAGGAGCAGGAAAAAGCAAAAAATTTCAGAATTGCACCTTGCAATGCGGAGAAATTACTGTTTGTGCATTTACAATATTCATTGATTTTTGCCATTGAAAAACATCATGTTATTCATATACCAGAAATGATTGAAGCTACTGACTGAATGAAAGGAGCTGGCATCTCACTCTCTTTGAATCTTCTTTATCATGCTAAGAGGAGCAGGAAAAAGCAAAAAATTTCAGAATTGCACCTTGCAATGCGGAGAAATTACTGTTTGTGCATTTACAATATTCATTGATTTTTGCCATTGAAAAACGTCCAGAAATGATTGAAGCTACTGACTGAATGAAAGGAGCTGGCATCTCACTCTCTTTGAATCTTGTTTATCATGCTAAGAGGAGCAGGAAAAAGCAAAAAATTTCAGAATTGCACCTTGCAATGCGGAGAAATTACTGTTTGTGCATTTACAATATTCATTGATTTTTGCCATTGAAAAACGTCCAGAAATGATTGAAGCTACTGACTGAATGAAAGGAGCTGGCATCTCACTCTCTTTGAATCTTCTTTATCATGCTAAGAGGAGCAGGAAAAAGCAAAAAATTTCAGAATTGCACCTTGCAATGCGGAGAAATTACTGTTTGTGCATTTACAATATTCATTGATTTTTGCCATTGAAAAACGTCCAGAAATGATTGAAGCTACTGACTGAATGAAAGGAGCTGGCATCTCACTCTCTTTGAATCTTGTTTATCATGCTAAGAGGAGCAGGAAAAAGCAAAAAATTTCAGAATTGCACCTTGCAATGCGGAGAAATTACTGTTTGTGCATTTACAATATTCATTGATTTTTGCCATTGAAAAACGTCCAGAAATGATTGAAGCTACTGACTGAATGAAAGGAGCTGGCATCTCACTCTCTTTGAATCTTCTTTATCATGCTAAGAGGAGCAGGAAAAAGCAAAAAATTTTAGAATTGCACCTTGCAATGCGGAGAAATTACTGTTTGTGCATTTACAATATTCAATGATTTTTGCCATTGAAAAACGTCCAGAAATGATTGAAGCTACTGACTGAATGAAAGGAGCTGGCATCTCACTCTCTTTGAATCTTCTTTATCATGCTAAGAGGAGCAGGAAAAAGCAGAAAATTTCAGAATTGCACCTTCCAATGCGGAGAAATTACTGTTTGTGCATTTACAATATTCATTGATTTTTGCCATTGAAAAACATCATGTTATTCATATACCAGAAATGTTTGAAGCTACTGACTGAATGAAAGGAGCTGGCATCTCACTCTCTTTGAATCTTCTTTATCATGCTAAGAGGAGCAGGAAAAAGCAAAAAATTTCAGAATTGCACCTTGCAATGCGGAGAAATTACTGTTTGTGCATTTACAATATTCATTGATTTTTGCCATTGAAAAACGTCCAGAAATGATTGAAGCTACTGACTGAATGAAAGGAGCTGGCATCTCACTCTCTTTGAATCTTCTTTATCATGCTAAGAGGAGCAGGAAAAAGCAAAAAATTTCAGAATTGCACCTTGCAATGCGGAGAAATTACTGTTTGTGCATTTACAATATTCATTGATTTTTGCCATTGAAAAACATCATGTTATTCATATACCAGAAATGATTGAAGCTACTGACTGAATGAAAGGAGCTGGCATCTCACTCTCTTTGAATCTTCTTTATCATGCTAAGAGGAGCAGGAAAAAGCAAAAAATTTCAGAATTGCACCTTGCAATGCGGAGAAATTACTGTTTGTGCATTTACAATATTCAATGATTTTTGCCATTGAAAAACGTCCAGAAATGATTGAAGCTACTGACTGAATGAAAGGAGCTGGCATCTCACTCTCTTTGAATCTTCTTTATCATGCTAAGAGGAGCAGGAAAAAGCAGAAAATTTCAGAATTGCACCTTCCAATGCGGAGAAATTACTGTTTGTGCATTTACAATATTCATTGATTTTTGCCATTGAAAAACATCATGTTATTCATATACCAGAAATGTTTGAAGCTACTGACTGAATGAAAGGAGCTGGCATCTCACTCTCTTTGAATCTTCTTTATCATGCTAAGAGGAGCAGGAAAAAGAAAAATTTCAGAATTGCACCTTGCAATGCGGAGAAATTACTGTTTGTGCATTTACAATATTCATTGATTTTTGCCATTGAAAAACGTCCAGAAATGATTGAAGCTACTGACTGAATGAAAGGAGCTGGCATCTCACTCTCTTTGAATCTTCTTTATCATGCTAAGAGGAGCAGGAAAAAGCAAAAAATTTCAGAATTGCACCTTGCAATGCGGAGAAATTACTGTTTGTGCATTTACAATATTCATTGATTTTTGCCATTGAAAAACGTCCAGAAATGTTTGAAGCTACTGACTGAATGAAAGGAGCTGGCATCTCACTCTCTTTGAATCTTCTTTATCATGCTAAGAGGAGCAGGAAAAAGCAAAAAATTTTAGAATTGCACCTTGCAATGAGGAGAAATTACTGTTTGTGCATTTACAATATTCATTGATTTTTGCCATTGAAAAACATCATGTTATTCATATACCAGAAATGTTTGAAGCTACTGACTGAATGAAAGGAGCTGGCATCTCACTCTCTTTGAGTCTTCTTTATCATGCTAAGAGGAGCACAAAAAAGCAAAAAATTTCAGAATTGCACCTTGCAATGCGGAGAAATTACTGTTTGTGCATTTACAATATTCATTGATTTTTGCCATTGAAAAACGTCCAGAAATGATTGAAGCTACTGACTGAATGAAAGGAGCTGGCATCTCACTCTCTTTGAATCTTCTTTATCATGCTAAGAGGAGCAGGAAAAAGCAAAAAATTTCAGAATTGCACCTTGCAATGCGGAGAAATTACTGTTTGTGCATTTACAATATTCATTGATTTTTGCCATTGAAAAACATCATGTTATTCATATACCAGAAATGTTTGAAGCTACTGACTGAATGAAAGGAGCTGGCATCTCACTCTCTTTGAATCTTCTTTATCATGCTAAGAGGAGCAGGAAAAAGCAAAAAATTTCAGAATTGCACCTTGCAATGCGGAGAAATTACTGTTTGTGCATTTACAATATTCATTGATTTTTGCCATTGAAAAACATCATGTTATTCATATACCAGAAATGATTGAAGCTACTGACTGAATGAAAGGAGCTGGCATCTCACTCTCTTTGAGTCTTCTTTATCATGCTAAGAGGAGCACAAAAAAGCAAAAAATTTCAGAATTGCACCTTGCAATGCGGAGAAATTACTGTTTGTGCATTTACAATATTCATTGATTTTTGCCATTGAAAAACGTCCAGAAATGATTGAAGCTACTGACTGAATGAAAGGAGCTGGCATCTCACTCTCTTTGAATCTTGTTTATCATGCTAAGAGGAGCAGGAAAAAGCAAAAAATTTCAGAATTGCACCTTGCAATGCGGAGAAATTACTGTTTGTGCATTTACAATATTCATTGATTTTTGCCATTGAAAAACGTCCAGAAATGATTGAAGCTACTGACTGAATGAAAGGAGCTGGCATCTCACTCTCTTTGAATCTTGTTTATCATGCTAAGAGGAGCAGGAAAAAGCAAAAAATTTCAGAATTGCACCTTGCAATGCGGAGAAATTACTGTTTGTGCATTTACAATATTCATTGATTTTTGCCATTGAAAAACATGTTATTCATATACCAGAAATGATTGAAGCTACTGACTGAATGAAAGGAGCTGGCATCTCACTCTCTTTGAATCTTCTTTATCATGCTAAGAGGAGCAGGAAAAAGCAAAAAATTTCAGAATTGCACCTTGCAATGCGGAGAAATTACTGTTTGTGCATTTACAATATTCAATGATTTTTGCCATTGAAAAACGTCCAGAAATGATTGAAGCTACTGACTGAATGAAAGGAGCTGGCATCTCACTCTCTTTGAATCTTCTTTATCATGCTAAGAGGAGCAGGAAAAAGCAAAAAATTTCAGAATTGCACCTTGCAAGGCAGAGAAATTACTGTTTGTGCATTTACAATATTCATTGATTTTTGCCATTGAAAAACATCATGCTATTCATATACCAGAAATGTTTGAAGCTACTGACTGAATGAAAGGAGCTGGCATCTCACTCTCTTTGAATCTTCTTTATCATGCTAAGAGGAGCAGGAAAAAGCAAAAAATTTCAGAATTGCACCTTGCAATGGGAAGAAATTACTGTTTGTGCATTTACAATATTCATTGATTTTTGCCATTGAAAAACGTCCAGAAATGATTGAAGCTACTGACTGAATGAAAGGAGCTGGCATCTCACTCTCTTTGAATCTTGTTTATCATGCTAAGAGGAGCAGGAAAAAGCAAAAAATTTCAGAATTGCACCTTGCAATGCGGAGAAATTACTGTTTGTGCATTTACAATATTCATTGATTTTTGCCATTGAAAAACGTCCAGAAATGATTGAAGCTACTGACTGAATGAAAGGAGCTGGCATCTCACTCTCTTTGAATCTTCTTTATCATGCTAAGAGGAGCAGGAAAAAGCAAAAAATTTCAGAATTGCACCTTGCAATGCGGAGAAATTACTGTTTGTGCATTTACAATATTCATTGATTTTTGCCATTGAAAAACGTCCAGAAATGATTGAAGCTACTGACTGAATGAAAGGAGCTGGCATCTCACTCTCTTTGAATCTTCTTTATCATGCTAAGAGGAGCAGGAAAAAGCAAAAAATTTCAGAATTGCACCTTGCAATGCGGAGAAATTACTGTTTGTGCATTTACAATATTCATTGATTTTTGCCATTGAAAAACATCATGTTATTCATATACCAGAAATGATTGAAGCTACTGACTGAATGAAAGGAGCTGGCATCTCACTCTCTTTGAATCTTCTTTATCATGCTAAGAGGAGCAGGAAAAAGCAAAAAATTTCAGAATTGCACCTTGCAATGCGGAGAAATTACTGTTTGTGCATTTACAATATTCAATGATTTTTGCCATTGAAAAACGTCCAGAAATGATTGAAGCTACTGACTGAATGAAAGGAGCTGGCATCTCACTCTCTTTGAATCTTCTTTATCATGCTAAGAGGAGCAGGAAAAAGCAGAAAATTTCAGAATTGCACCTTCCAATGCGGAGAAATTACTGTTTGTGCATTTACAATATTCATTGATTTTTGCCATTGAAAAACATCATGTTATTCATATACCAGAAATGTTTGAAGCTACTGACTGAATGAAAGGAGCTGGCATCTCACTCTCTTTGAATCTTCTTTATCATGCTAAGAGGAGCAGGAAAAAGCAAAAAATTTCAGAATTGCACCTTGCAATGCGGAGAAATTACTGTTTGTGCATTTACAATATTCATTGATTTTTGCCATTGAAAAACGTCCAGAAATGATTGAAGCTACTGACTGAATGAAAGGAGCTGGCATCTCACTCTCTTTGAATCTTCTTTATCATGCTAAGAGGAGCAGGAAAAAGCAAAAAATTTCAGAATTGCACTTTGCAATGCGGAGAAATTACTGTTTGTGCATTTACAATATTCATTGATTTTTGCCATTGAAAAACGTCCAGAAATGTTTGAAGCTACTGACTGAATGAAAGGAGCTGGCATCTCACTCTCTTTGAATCTTCTTTATCATGCTAAGAGGAGCAGGAAAAAGCAAAAAATTTTAGAATTGCACCTTGCAATGAGGAGAAATTACTGTTTGTGCATTTACAATATTCATTGATTTTTGCCATTGAAAAACATCATGTTATTCATATACCAGAAATGTTTGAAGCTACTGACTGAATGAAAGGAGCTGGCATCTCACTCTCTTTGAGTCTTCTTTATCATGCTAAGAGGAGCACAAAAAAGCAAAAAATTTCAGAATTGCACCTTGCAATGCGGAGAAATTACTGTTTGTGCATTTACAATATTCATTGATTTTTGCCATTGAAAAACGTCCAGAAATGATTGAAGCTACTGACTGAATGAAAGGAGCTGGCATCTCACTCTCTTTGAATCTTGTTTATCATGCTAAGAGGAGCAGGAAAAAGCAAAAAATTTCAGAATTGCACCTTGCAATGCGGAGAAATTACTGTTTGTGCATTTACAATATTCATTGATTTTTGCCATTGAAAAACGTCCAGAAATGATTGAAGCTACTGACTGAATGAAAGGAGCTGGCATCTCACTCTCTTTGAATCTTCTTTATCATGCTAAGAGGAGCAGGAAAAAGCAAAAAATTTCAGAATTGCACCTTGCAATGCGGAGAAATTACTGTTTGTGCATTTACAATATTCATTGATTTTTGCCATTGAAAAACATCATGTTATTCATATACCAGAAATGTTTGAAGCTACTGACTGAATGAAAGGAGCTGGCATCTCACTCTCTTTGAATCTTCTTTATCATGCTAAGAGGAGCAGGAAAAAGCAAAAAATTTCAGAATTGCACCTTGCAATGCGGAGAAATTACTGTTTGTGCATTTACAATATTCATTGATTTTTGCCATTGAAAAACATCATGTTATTCATATACCAGAAATGATTGAAGCTACTGACTGAATGAAAGGAGCTGGCATCTCACTCTCTTTGAGTCTTCTTTATCATGCTAAGAGGAGCACAAAAAAGCAAAAAATTTCAGAATTGCACCTTGCAATGCGGAGAAATTACTGTTTGTGCATTTACAATATTCATTGATTTTTGCCATTGAAAAACGTCCAGAAATGATTGAAGCTACTGACTGAATGAAAGGAGCTGGCATCTCACTCTCTTTGAATCTTGTTTATCATGCTAAGAGGAGCAGGAAAAAGCAAAAAATTTCAGAATTGCACCTTGCAATGCGGAGAAATTACTGTTTGTGCATTTACAATATTCATTGATTTTTGCCATTGAAAAACGTCCAGAAATGATTGAAGCTACTGAGTGAATGAAAGGAGCTGGCATCTCACTCTCTTTGAATCTTGTTTATCATGCTAAGAGGAGCAGGAAAAAGCAAAAAATTTCAGAATTGCACCTTGCAATGCGGAGAAATTACTGTTTGTGCATTTACAATATTCATTGATTTTTGCCATTGAAAAACATGTTATTCATATACCAGAAATGATTGAAGCTACTGACTGAATGAAAGGAGCTGGCATCTCACTCTCTTTGAATCTTCTTTATCATGCTAAGAGGAGCAGGAAAAAGCAAAAAATTTCAGAATTGCACCTTGCAATGCGGAGAAATTACTGTTTGTGCATTTACAATATTCAATGATTTTTGCCATTGAAAAACGTCCAGAAATGATTGAAGCTACTGACTGAATGAAAGGAGCTGGCATCTCACTCTCTTTGAATCTTCTTTATCATGCTAAGAGGAGCAGGAAAAAGCAAAAAATTTCAGAATTGCACCTTGCAATGCGGAGAAATTACTGTTTGTGCATTTACAATATTCATTGATTTTTGCCATTGAAAAACATCATGTTATTCATATACCAGAAATGTTTGAAGCTACTGACTGAATGAAAGGAGCTGGCATCTCACTCTCTTTGAATCTTCTTTATCATGCTAAGAGGAGCAGGAAAAAGCAAAAAATTTCAGAATTGCACCTTGCAATGCGGAGAAATTACTGTTTGTGCATTTACAATATTCATTGATTTTTGCCATTGAAAAACATCATGTTATTCATATACCAGAAATGATTGAAGCTACTGACTGAATGAAAGGAGCTGGCATCTCACTCTCTTTGAGTCTTCTTTATCATGCTAAGAGGAGCACAAAAAAGCAAAAAATTTCAGAATTGCACCTTGCAATGCGGAGAAATTACTGTTTGTGCATTTACAATATTCATTGATTTTTGCCATTGAAAAACGTCCAGAAATGATTGAAGCTACTGACTGAATGAAAGGAGCTGGCATCTCACTCTCTTTGAATCTTGTTTATCATGCTAAGAGGAGCAGGAAAAAGCAAAAAATTTCAGAATTGCACCTTGCAATGCGGAGAAATTACTGTTTGTGCATTTACAATATTCATTGATTTTTGCCATTGAAAAACGTCCAGAAATGATTGAAGCTACTGAGTGAATGAAAGGAGCTGGCATCTCACTCTCTTTGAATCTTGTTTATCATGCTAAGAGGAGCAGGAAAAAGCAAAAAATTTCAGAATTGCACCTTGCAATGCGGAGAAATTACTGTTTGTGCATTTACAATATTCATTGATTTTTGCCATTGAAAAACATGTTATTCATATACCAGAAATGATTGAAGCTACTGACTGAATGAAAGGAGCTGGCATCTCACTCTCTTTGAATCTTCTTTATCATGCTAAGAGGAGCAGGAAAAAGCAAAAAATTTCAGAATTGCACCTTGCAATGCGGAGAAATTACTGTTTGTGCATTTACAATATTCAATGATTTTTGCCATTGAAAAACGTCCAGAAATGATTGAAGCTACTGACTGAATGAAAGGAGCTGGCATCTCACTCTCTTTGAATCTTCTTTATCATGCTAAGAGGAGCAGGAAAAAGCAAAAAATTTCAGAATTGCACCTTGCAAGGCGGAGAAATTACTGTTTGTGCATTTACAATATTCATTGATTTTTGCCATTGAAAAACATCATGCTATTCATATACCAGAAATGTTTGAAGCTACTGACTGAATGAAAGGAGCTGGCATCTCACTCTCTTTGAATCTTCTTTATCATGCTAAGAGGAGCAGGAAAAAGCAAAAAATTTCAGAATTGCACCTTGCAATGGGAAGAAATTACTGTTTGTGCATTTACAATATTCATTGATTTTTGCCATTGAAAAACGTCCAGAAATGATTGAAGCTACTGACTGAATGAAAGGAGCTGGCATCTCACTCTCTTTGAATCTTGTTTATCATGCTAAGAGGAGCAGGAAAAAGCAAAAAATTTCAGAATTGCACCTTGCAATGCGGAGAAATTACTGTTTGTGCATTTACAATATTCATTGATTTTTGCCATTGAAAAACGTCCAGAAATGATTGAAGCTACTGACTGAATGAAAGGAGCTGGCATCTCACTCTCTTTGAATCTTCTTTATCATGCTAAGAGGAGCAGGAAAAAGCAAAAAATTTCAGAATTGCACCTTGCAATGCGGAGAAATTACTGTTTGTGCATTTACAATATTCATTGATTTTTGCCATTGAAAAACGTCCAGAAATGATTGAAGCTACTGACTGAATGAAAGGAGCTGGCATCTCACTCTCTTTGAATCTTGTTTATCATGCTAAGAGGAGCAGGAAAAAGCAAAAAATTTCAGAATTGCACCTTGCAATGCGGAGAAATTACTGTTTGTGCATTTACAATATTCATTGATTTTTGCCATTGAAAAACGTCCAGAAATGATTGAAGCTACTGACTGAATGAAAGGAGCTGGCATCTCACTCTCTTTGAATCTTCTTTATCATGCTAAGAGGAGCAGGAAAAAGCAAAAAATTTCAGAATTGCACCTTGCAATGCGGAGAAATTACTGTTTGTGCATTTACAATATTCATTGATTTTTGCCATTGAAAAACATCATGTTATTCATATACCAGAAATGTTTGAAGCTACCAACTGAATGAAAGGAGCTGGCATCTCACTCTCTTTGAATCTTCTTTATCATGCTAAGAGGAGCAGGAAAAAGCAAAAAATTTCAGAATTGCACCTTGCAATGCGGAGAAATTACTGTTTGTGCATTTACAATATTCATTGATTTTTGCCATTGAAAAACGTCCAGAAATGATTGAAGCTACTGACTGAATGAAAGGAGCTGGCATCTCACTCTCTTTGAATCTTGTTTATCATGCTAAGAGGAGCAGGAAAAAGCAAAAAATTTCAGAATTGCACCTTGCAATGCGGAGAAATTACTGTTTGTGCATTTACAATATTCATTGATTTTTGCCATTGAAAAACATCATGTTATTCATATACCAGAAATGTTTGAAGCTACTGACTGAATGAAAGGAGCTGGCATCTCACTCTCTTTGAATCTTCTTTATCATGCTAAGAGGAGCAGGAAAAAGCAAAAAATTTCAGAATTGCACCTTGCAATGCGGAGAAATTACTGTTTGTGCATTTACAATATTCATTGATTTTTGCCATTGAAAAACATCCAGAAATGATTGAAGCTACTGACTGAATGAAAGGAGCTGGCATCTCACTCTCTTTGAATCTTGTTTATCATGCTAAGAGGAGCAGGAAAAAGCAAAAAATTTCAGAATTGCACCTTGCAATGCGGAGAAATTACTGTTTGTGCATTTACAATATTCATTGATTTTTGCCATTGAAAAACATCATGTTATTCATATACCAGAAATGATTGAAGCTACTGACTGAATGAAAGGAGCTGGCATCTCACTCTCTTTGAATCTTCTTTATCATGCTAAGAGGAGCAGGAAAAAGCAAAAAATTTCAGAATTGCACCTTGCAATGCGGAGAAATTACTGTTTGTGCATTTACAATATTCAATGATTTTTGCCATTGAAAAACGTCCAGAAATGATTGAAGCTACTGACTGAATGAAAGGAGCTGGCATCTCACTCTCTTTGAATCTTCTTTATCATGCTAAGAGGAGCAGGAAAAAGCAAAAAATTTCAGAATTGCACCTTGCAAGGCGGAGAAATTACTGTTTGTGCATTTACAATATTCATTGATTTTTGCCATTGAAAAACATCATGCTATTCATATACCAGAAATGTTTGAAGCTACTGACTGAATGAAACGAGCTGGCATCTCACTCTCTTTGAATCTTCTTTATCATGCTAAGAGGAGCAGGAAAAAGCAAAAAATTTCAGAATTGCACCTTGCAATGCGGAGAAATTACTGTTTGTGCATTTACAATATTCATTGATTTTTGCCATTGAAAAACGTCCAGAAATGATTGAAGCTACTGACTGAATGAAAGGAGCTGGCATCTCACTCTCTTTGAATCTTGTTTATCATGCTAAGAGGAGCAGGAAAAAGCAAAAAATTTCAGAATTGCACCTTGCAATGCAGAGAAATTACTGTTTGTGCATTTACAATATTCATTGATTTTTGCCATTGAAAAACATCATGTTATTCATATACCAGAAATGATTGAAGCTACTGACTGAATGAAAGGAGCTGGCATCTCACTCTCTTTGAATCTTCTTTATCATGCTAAGAGGAGCAGGAAAAAGCAAAAAATTTCAGAATTGCACCTTGCAATGCGGAGAAATTACTGTTTGTGCATTTACAATATTCAATGATTTTTGCCATTGAAAAACGTCCAGAAATGATTGAAGCTACTGACTGAATGAAAGGAGCTGGCATCTCACTCTCTTTGAATCTTCTTTATCATGCTAAGAGGAGCAGGAAAAAGCAAAAAATTTCAGAATTGCACCTTCCAATGCGGAGAAATTACTGTTTGTGCATTTACAATATTCATTGATTTTTGCCATTGAAAAACATCATGTTATTCATATACCAGAAATGTTTGAAGCTACTGACTGAATGAAAGGAGCTGGCATCTCACTCTATTTGAATCTTCTTTATCATGCTAAGAGGAGCAGGAAAAAGCAAAAAATTTCAGAATTGCACCTTGCAATGCGGAGAAATTACTGTTTGTGCATTTACAATATTCATTGATTTTTGCCATTGAAAAACATCATGTTATTCATATACCAGAAATGTTTGAAGCTACTAACTGAATGAAAGGAGCTGGCATCTCACTCTCTTTGAATCTTCTTTATCATGCTAAGAGGAGCAGGAAAAAGCAAAAAATTTCAGAATTGCACCTTGCAATGCGGAGAAATTACTGTTTGTGCATTTACAATATTCATTGATTTTTGCCATTGAAAAACGTCCAGAAATGATTGAAGCTACTGACTGAATGAAAGGAGCTGGCATCTCACTCTCTTTGAATCTTGTTTATCATGCTAAGAGGAGCAGGAAAAAGCAAAAAATTTCAGAATTGCACCTTGCAATGCGGAGAAATTACTGTTTGTGCATTTACAATATTCATTGATTTTTGCCATTGAAAAACATCATGTTATTCATATACCAGAAATGTTTGAAGCTACTGACTGAATGAAAGGAGCTGGCATCTCACTCTCTTTGAATCTTCTTTATCATGCTAAGAGGAGCAGGAAAAAGCAAAAAATTTCAGAATTGCACCTTGCAATGCGGAGAAATTACTGTTTGTGCATTTACAATATTCATTGATTTTTGCCATTGAAAAACATCCAGAAATGATTGAAGCTACTGACTGAATGAAAGGAGCTGGCATCTCACTCTCTTTGAATCTTGTTTATCATGCTAAGAGGAGCAGGAAAAAGCAAAAAATTTCAGAATTGCACCTTGCAATGCGGAGAAATTACTGTTTGTGCATTTACAATATTCATTGATTTTTGCCATTGAAAAACATCATGTTATTCATATACCAGAAATGATTGAAGCTACTGACTGAATGAAAGGAGCTGGCATCTCACTCTCTTTGAATCTTCTTTATCATGCTAAGAGGAGCAGGAAAAAGCAAAAAATTTCAGAATTGCACCTTGCAATGCGGAGAAATTACTGTTTGTGCATTTACAATATTCAATGATTTTTGCCATTGAAAAACGTCCAGAAATGATTGAAGCTACTGACTGAATGAAAGGAGCTGGCATCTCACTCTCTTTGAATCTTCTTTATCATGCTAAGAGGAGCAGGAAAAAGCAAAAAATTTCAGAATTGCACCTTGCAATGCGGAGAAATTACTGTTTGTGCATTTACAATATTCATTGATTTTTGCCATTGAAAAACATCATGTTATTCATATACCAGAAATGTTTGAAGCTACTAACTGAATGAAAGGAGCTGGCATCTCACTCTCTTTGAATCTTCTTTATCATGCTAAGAGGAGCAGGAAAAAGCAAAAAATTTCAGAATTGCACCTTGCAATGCGGAGAAATTACTGTTTGTGCATTTACAATATTCATTGATTTTTGCCATTGAAAAACGTCCAGAAATGATTGAAGCTACTGACTGAATGAAAGGAGCTGGCATCTCACTCTCTTTGAATCTTGTTTATCATGCTAAGGGGAGCAGGAAAAAGCAAAAAATTTCAGAATTGCACCTTGCAATGCGGAGAAATTACTGTTTGTGCATTTACAATATTCATTGATTTTTGCCATTGAAAAACATCATGTTATTCATATACCAGAAATGTTTGAAGCTACTGACTGAATGAAAGGAGCTGGCATCTCACTCTCTTTGAATCTTCTTTATCATGCTAAGAGGAGCAGGAAAAAGCAAAAAATTTCAGAATTGCACCTTGCAATGCGGAGAAATTACTGTTTGTGCATTTACAATATTCATTGATTTTTGCCATTGAAAAACATCCAGAAATGATTGAAGCTACTGACTGAATGAAAGGAGCTGGCATCTCACTCTCTTTGAATCTTGTTTAACATGCTAAGAGGAGCAGGAAAAAGCAAAAAATTTCAGAATTGCACCTTGCAATGCGGAGAAATTACTGTTTGTGCATTTACAATATTCATTGATTTTTGCCATTGAAAAACATCATGTTATTCATATACCAGAAATGATTGAAGCTACTGACTGAATGAAAGGAGCTGGCATCTCACTCTCTTTGAATCTTCTTTATCATGCTAAGAGGAGCAGGAAAAAGCAAAAAATTTCAGAATTGCACCTTGCAATGCGGAGAAATTACTGTTTGTGCATTTACAATATTCAATGATTTTTGCCATTGAAAAACGTCCAGAAATGATTGAAGCTACTGACTGAATGAAAGGTGCTGGCATCTCACTCTCTTTGAATCTTCTTTATCATGCTAAGAGGAGCAGGAAAAAGCAAAAAATTTCAGAATTGCACCTTGCAAGGCGGAGAAATTACTGTTTGTGCATTTACAATATTCATTGATTTTTGCCATTGAAAAACATCATGCTATTCATATACCAGAAATGTTTGAAGCTACTGACTGAATGAAACGAGCTGGCATCTCACTCTCTTTGAATCTTCTTTATCATGCTAAGAGGAGCAGGAAAAAGCAAAAAATTTCAGAATTGCACCTTGCAATGCGGAGAAATTACTGTTTGTGCATTTACAATATTCATTGATTTTTGCCATTGAAAAACGTCCAGAAATGATTGAAGCTACTGACTGAATGAAAGGAGCTGGCATCTCACTCTCTTTGAATCTTGTTTATCATGCTAAGAGGAGCAGGAAAAAGCAAAAAATTTCAGAATTGCACCTTGCAATGCAGAGAAATTACTGTTTGTGCATTTACAATATTCATTGATTTTTGCCATTGAAAAACATCATGTTATTCATATACCAGAAATGATTGAAGCTACTGACTGAATGAAAGGAGCTGGCATCTCACTCTCTTTGAATCTTCTTTATCATGCCAAGAGGAGCAGGAAAAAGCAAAAAATTTCAGAATTGCACCTTGCAATGCGGAGAAATTACTGTTTGTGCATTTACAATATTCAATGATTTTTGCCATTGAAAAACGTCCAGAAATGATTGAAGCTACTGACTGAATGAAAGGAGCTGGCATCTCACTCTCTTTGAATCTTCTTTATCATGCTAAGAGGAGCAGGAAAAAGCAAAAAATTTCAGAATTGCACCTTCCAATGCGGAGAAATTACTGTTTGTGCATTTACAATATTCATTGATTTTTGCCATTGAAAAACATCATGTTATTCATATACCAGAAATGTTTGAAGCTACTGACTGAATGAAAGGAGCTGGCATCTCACTCTCTTTGAATCTTCTTTATCATGCTAAGAGGAGCAGGAAAAAGCAAAAAATTTCAGAATTGCACCTTGCAATGCGGAGAAATTACTGTTTGTGCATTTACAATATTCATTGATTTTTGCCATTGAAAAACATCATGTTATTCATATACCAGAAATGTTTGAAGCTACTAACTGAATGAAAGGAGCTGGCATCTCACTCTCTTTGAATCTTCTTTATCATGCTAAGAGGAGCAGGAAAAAGCAAAAAATTTCAGAATTGCACCTTGCAATGCGGAGAAATTACTGTTTGTGCATTTACAATATTCATTGATTTTTGCCATTGAAAAACGTCCAGAAATGATTGAAGCTACTGACTGAATGAAAGGAGCTGGCATCTCACTCTCTTTGAATCTTGTTTATCATGCTAAGAGGAGCAGGAAAAAGCAAAAAATTTCAGAATTGCACCTTGCAATGCGGAGAAATTACTGTTTGTGCATTTACAATATTCATTGATTTTTGCCATTGAAAAACATCATGTTATTCATATACCAGAAATGTTTGAAGCTACTGACTGAATGAAAGGAGCTGGCATCTCACTCTCTTTGAATCTTCTTTATCATGCTAAGAGGAGCAGGAAAAAGCAAAAAATTTCAGAATTGCACCTTGCAATGCGGAGAAATTACTGTTTGTGCATTTACAATATTCATTGATTTTTGCCATTGAAAAACATCCAGAAATGATTGAAGCTACTGACTGAATGAAAGGAGCTGGCATCTCACTCTCTTTGAATCTTGTTTATCATGCTAAGAGGAGCAGGAAAAAGCAAAAAATTTCAGAATTGCACCTTGCAATGCGGAGAAATTACTGTTTGTGCATTTACAATATTCATTGATTTTTGCCATTGAAAAACATCATGTTATTCATATACCAGAAATGATTGAAGCTACTGACTGAATGAAAGGAGCTGGCATCTCACTCTCTTTGAATCTTCTTTATCATGCTAAGAGGAGCAGGAAAAAGCAAAAAATTTCAGAATTGCACCTTGCAATGCGGAGAAATTACTGTTTGTGCATTTACAATATTCAATGATTTTTGCCATTGAAAAACGTCCAGAAATGATTGAAGCTACTGACTGAATGAAAGGAGCTGGCATCTCACTCTCTTTGAATCTTCTTTATCATGCTAAGAGGAGCAGGAAAAAGCAAAAAATTTCAGAATTACACCTTGCAAGGCGGAGAAATTACTGTTTGTGCATTTACAATATTCATTGATTTTTGCCATTGAAAAACATCATGCTATTCATATACCAGAAATGTTTGAAGCTACTGACTGAATGAAAGGAGCTGGCATCTCACTCTCTTTGAATCTTCTTTATCATGCTAAGAGGAGCAGGAAAAAGCAAAAAATTTCAGAATTGCACCTTGCAATGCGGAGAAATTACTGTTTGTGCATTTACAATATTCATTGATTTTTGCCATTGAAAAACGTCCAGAAATGATTGAAGCTACTGACTGAATGAAAGGAGCTGGCATCTCACTCTCTTTGAATCTTGTTTATCATGCTAAGAGGAGCAGGAAAAAGCAAAAAATTTCAGAATTGCACCTTGCAATGCGGAGAAATTACTGTTTGTGCATTTACAATATTCATTGATTTTTGCCATTGAAAAACGTCCAGAAATGATTGAAGCTACTGACTGAATGAAAGGAGCTGGCATCTCACTCTCTTTGAATCTTCTTTATCATGCTAAGAGGAGCAGGAAAAAGCAAAAAATTTCAGAATTGCACCTTGCAATGCGGAGAAATTACTGTTTGTGCATTTACAATATTCATTGATTTTTGCCATTGAAAAACGTCCAGAAATGATTGAAGCTACTGACTGAATGAAAGGAGCTGGCATCTCACTCTCTTTGAATCTTGTTTATCATGCTAAGAGGAGCAGGAAAAAGCAAAAAATTTCAGAATTGCACCTTGCAATGCGGAGAAATTACTGTTTGTGCATTTACAATATTCATTGATTTTTGCCATTGAAAAACGTCCAGAAATGATTGAAGCTACTGACTGAATGAAAGGAGCTGGCATCTCACTCTCTTTGAATCTTCTTTATCATGCTAAGAGGAGCAGGAAAAAGCAAAAAATTTCAGAATTGCACCTTGCAATGCGGAGAAATTACTGTTTGTGCATTTACAATATTCATTGATTTTTGCCATTGAAAAACATCATGTTATTCATATACCAGAAATGTTTGAAGCTACTAACTGAATGAAAGGAGCTGGCATCTCACTCTCTTTGAATCTTCTTTATCATGCTAAGAGGAGCAGGAAAAAGCAAAAAATTTCAGAATTGCACCTTGCAATGCGGAGAAATTACTGTTTGTGCATTTACAATATTCATTGATTTTTGCCATTGAAAAACATCCAGAAATGATTGAAGCTACTGACTGAATGAAAGGAGCTGGCATCTCACTCTCTTTGAATCTTGTTTATCATGCTAAGAGGAGCAGGAAAAAGCAAAAAATTTCAGAATTGCACCTTGCAATGCGGAGAAATTACTGTTTGTGCATTTACAATATTCATTGATTTTTGCCATTGAAAAACATCATGTTATTCATATACCAGAAATGATTGAAGCTACTGACTGAATGAAAGGAGCTGGCATCTCACTCTCTTTGAATCTTCTTTATCATGCTAAGAGGAGCAGGAAAAAGCAAAAAATTTCAGAATTGCACCTTGCAATGCGGAGAAATTACTGTTTGTGCATTTACAATATTCAATGATTTTTGCCATTGAAAAACGTCCAGAAATGATTGAAGCTACTGACTGAATGAAAGGAGCTGGCATCTCACTCTCTTTGAATCTTCTTTATCATGCTAAGAGGAGCAGGAAAAAGCAAAAAATTTCAGAATTGCACCTTGCAAGGCGGAGAAATTACTGTTTGTGCATTTACAATATTCATTGATTTTTGCCATTGAAAAACATCATGCTATTCATATACCAGAAATGTTTGAAGCTATTGACTGAATGAAACGAGCTGGCATCTCACTCTCTTTGAATCTTCTTTATCATGCTAAGAGGAGCAGGAAAAAGCAAAAAATTTCAGAATTGCACCTTGCAATGCGGAGAAATTACTGTTTGTGCATTTACAATATTCATTGATTTTTGCCATTGAAAAACGTCCAGAAATGATTGAAGCTACTGACTGAATGAAAGGAGCTGGCATCTCACTCTCTTTGAATCTTGTTTATCATGCTAAGAGGAGCAGGAAAAAGCAAAAAATTTCAGAATTGCACCTTGCAATGCAGAGAAATTACTGTTTGTGCATTTACAATATTCATTGATTTTTGCCATTGAAAAACATCATGTTATTCATATACCAGAAATGATTGAAGCTACTGACTGAATGAAAGGAGCTGGCATCTCACTCTCTTTGAATCTTCTTTATCATGCTAAGAGGAGCAGGAAAAAGCAAAAAATTTCAGAATTGCACCTTGCAATGCGGAGAAATTACTGTTTGTGCATTTACAATATTCAATGATTTTTGCCATTGAAAAACGTCCAGAAATGATTGAAGCTACTGACTGAATGAAAGGAGCTGGCATCTCACTCTCTTTGAATCTTCTTTATCATGCTAAGAGGAGCAGGAAAAAGCAAAAAATTTCAGAATTGCACCTTCCAATGCGGAGAAATTACTGTTTGTGCATTTACAATATTCATTGATTTTTGCCATTGAAAAACATCATGTTATTCATATACCAGAAATGTTTGAAGCTACTGACTGAATGAAAGGAGCTGGCATCTCACTCTCTTTGAATCTTCTTTATCATGCTAAGAGGAGCAGGAAAAAGCAAAAAATTTCAGAATTGCACCTTGCAATGCGGAGAAATTACTGTTTGTGCATTTACAATATTCATTGATTTTTGCCATTGAAAAACATCATGTTATTCATATACCAGAAATGTTTGAAGCTACTAACTGAATGAAAGGAGCTGGCATCTCACTCTCTTTGAATCTTCTTTATCATGCTAAGAGGAGCAGGAAAAAGCAAAAAATTTCAGAATTGCACCTTGCAATGCGGAGAAATTACTGTTTGTGCATTTACAATATTCATTGATTTTTGCCATTGAAAAACGTCCAGAAATGATTGAAGCTACTGACTGAATGAAAGGAGCTGGCATCTCACTCTCTTTGAATCTTGTTTATCATGCTAAGAGGAGCAGGAAAAAGCAAAAAATTTCAGAATTGCACCTTGCAATGCGGAGAAATTACTGTTTGTGCATTTACAATATTCATTGATTTTTGCCATTGAAAAACATCATGTTATTCATATACCAGAAATGTTTGAAGCTACTGACTGAATGAAAGGAGCTGGCATCTCACTCTCTTTGAATCTTCTTTATCATGCTAAGAGGAGCAGGAAAAAGCAAAAAATTTCAGAATTGCACCTTGCAATGCGGAGAAATTACTGTTTGTGCATTTACAATATTCATTGATTTTTGCCATTGAAAAACATCCAGAAATGATTGAAGCTACTGACTGAATGAAAGGAGCTGGCATCTCACTCTCTTTGAATCTTGTTTATCATGCTAAGAGGAGCAGGAAAAAGCAAAAAATTTCAGAATTGCACCTTGCAATGCGGAGAAATTACTGTTTGTGCATTTACAATATTCATTGATTTTTGCCATTGAAAAACATCATGTTATTCATATACCAGAAATGATTGAAGCTACTGACTGAATGAAAGGAGCTGGCATCTCACTCTCTTTGAATCTTCTTTATCATGCTAAGAGGAGCAGGAAAAAGCAAAAAATTTCAGAATTGCACCTTGCAATGCGGAGAAATTACTGTTTGTGCATTTACAATATTCAATGATTTTTGCCATTGAAAAACGTCCAGAAATGATTGAAGCTACTGACTGAATGAAAGGAGCTGGCATCTCACTCTCTTTGAATCTTCTTTATCATGCTAAGAGGAGCAGGAAAAAGCAAAAAATTTCAGAATTGCACCTTGCAATGCGGAGAAATTACTGTTTGTGCATTTACAATATTCATTGATTTTTGCCATTGAAAAACATCATGTTATTCATATACCAGAAATGTTTGAAGCTACTAACTGAATGAAAGGAGCTGGCATCTCACTCTCTTTGAATCTTCTTTATCATGCTAAGAGGAGCAGGAAAAAGCAAAAAATTTCAGAATTGCACCTTGCAATGCGGAGAAATTACTGTTTGTGCATTTACAATATTCATTGATTTTTGCCATTGAAAAACGTCCAGAAATGATTGAAGCTACTGACTGAATGAAAGGAGCTGGCATCTCACTCTCTTTGAATCTTGTTTATCATGCTAAGGGGAGCAGGAAAAAGCAAAAAATTTCAGAATTGCACCTTGCAATGCGGAGAAATTACTGTTTGTGCATTTACAATATTCATTGATTTTTGCCATTGAAAAACATCATGTTATTCATATACCAGAAATGTTTGAAGCTACTGACTGAATGAAAGGAGCTGGCATCTCACTCTCTTTGAATCTTCTTTATCATGCTAAGAGGAGCAGGAAAAAGCAAAAAATTTCAGAATTGCACCTTGCAATGCGGAGAAATTACTGTTTGTGCATTTACAATATTCATTGATTTTTGCCATTGAAAAACATCCAGAAATGATTGAAGCTACTGACTGAATGAAAGGAGCTGGCATCTCACTCTCTTTGAATCTTGTTTAACATGCTAAGAGGAGCAGGAAAAAGCAAAAAATTTCAGAATTGCACCTTGCAATGCGGAGAAATTACTGTTTGTGCATTTACAATATTCATTGATTTTTGCCATTGAAAAACATCATGTTATTCATATACCAGAAATGATTGAAGCTACTGACTGAATGAAAGGAGCTGGCATCTCACTCTCTTTGAATCTTCTTTATCATGCTAAGAGGAGCAGGAAAAAGCAAAAAATTTCAGAATTGCACCTTGCAATGCGGAGAAATTACTGTTTGTGCATTTACAATATTCAATGATTTTTGCCATTGAAAAACGTCCAGAAATGATTGAAGCTACTGACTGAATGAAAGGTGCTGGCATCTCACTCTCTTTGAATCTTCTTTATCATGCTAAGAGGAGCAGGAAAAAGCAAAAAATTTCAGAATTGCACCTTGCAAGGCGGAGAAATTACTGTTTGTGCATTTACAATATTCATTGATTTTTGCCATTGAAAAACATCATGCTATTCATATACCAGAAATGTTTGAAGCTACTGACTGAATGAAACGAGCTGGCATCTCACTCTCTTTGAATCTTCTTTATCATGCTAAGAGGAGCAGGAAAAAGCAAAAAATTTCAGAATTGCACCTTGCAATGCGGAGAAATTACTGTTTGTGCATTTACAATATTCATTGATTTTTGCCATTGAAAAACGTCCAGAAATGATTGAAGCTACTGACTGAATGAAAGGAGCTGGCATCTCACTCTCTTTGAATCTTGTTTATCATGCTAAGAGGAGCAGGAAAAAGCAAAAAATTTCAGAATTGCACCTTGCAATGCAGAGAAATTACTGTTTGTGCATTTACAATATTCATTGATTTTTGCCATTGAAAAACATCATGTTATTCATATACCAGAAATGATTGAAGCTACTGACTGAATGAAAGGAGCTGGCATCTCACTCTCTTTGAATCTTCTTTATCATGCCAAGAGGAGCAGGAAAAAGCAAAAAATTTCAGAATTGCACCTTGCAATGCGGAGAAATTACTGTTTGTGCATTTACAATATTCAATGATTTTTGCCATTGAAAAACGTCCAGAAATGATTGAAGCTACTGACTGAATGAAAGGAGCTGGCATCTCACTCTCTTTGAATCTTCTTTATCATGCTAAGAGGAGCAGGAAAAAGCAAAAAATTTCAGAATTGCACCTTCCAATGCGGAGAAATTACTGTTTGTGCATTTACAATATTCATTGATTTTTGCCATTGAAAAACATCATGTTATTCATATACCAGAAATGTTTGAAGCTACTGACTGAATGAAAGGAGCTGGCATCTCACTCTCTTTGAATCTTCTTTATCATGCTAAGAGGAGCAGGAAAAAGCAAAAAATTTCAGAATTGCACCTTGCAATGCGGAGAAATTACTGTTTGTGCATTTACAATATTCATTGATTTTTGCCATTGAAAAACATCATGTTATTCATATACCAGAAATGTTTGAAGCTACTAACTGAATGAAAGGAGCTGGCATCTCACTCTCTTTGAATCTTCTTTATCATGCTAAGAGGAGCAGGAAAAAGCAAAAAATTTCAGAATTGCACCTTGCAATGCGGAGAAATTACTGTTTGTGCATTTACAATATTCATTGATTTTTGCCATTGAAAAACGTCCAGAAATGATTGAAGCTACTGACTGAATGAAAGGAGCTGGCATCTCACTCTCTTTGAATCTTGTTTATCATGCTAAGAGGAGCAGGAAAAAGCAAAAAATTTCAGAATTGCACCTTGCAATGCGGAGAAATTACTGTTTGTGCATTTACAATATTCATTGATTTTTGCCATTGAAAAACATCATGTTATTCATATACCAGAAATGTTTGAAGCTACTGACTGAATGAAAGGAGCTGGCATCTCACTCTCTTTGAATCTTCTTTATCATGCTAAGAGGAGCAGGAAAAAGCAAAAAATTTCAGAATTGCACCTTGCAATGCGGAGAAATTACTGTTTGTGCATTTACAATATTCATTGATTTTTGCCATTGAAAAACATCCAGAAATGATTGAAGCTACTGACTGAATGAAAGGAGCTGGCATCTCACTCTCTTTGAATCTTGTTTATCATGCTAAGAGGAGCAGGAAAAAGCAAAAAATTTCAGAATTGCACCTTGCAATGCGGAGAAATTACTGTTTGTGCATTTACAATATTCATTGATTTTTGCCATTGAAAAACATCATGTTATTCATATACCAGAAATGATTGAAGCTACTGACTGAATGAAAGGAGCTGGCATCTCACTCTCTTTGAATCTTCTTTATCATGCTAAGAGGAGCAGGAAAAAGCAAAAAATTTCAGAATTGCACCTTGCAATGCGGAGAAATTACTGTTTGTGCATTTACAATATTCAATGATTTTTGCCATTGAAAAACGTCCAGAAATGATTGAAGCTACTGACTGAATGAAAGGAGCTGGCATCTCACTCTCTTTGAATCTTCTTTATAATGCTAAGAGGAGCAGGAAAAAGCAAAAAATTTCAGAATTGCACCTTGCAAGGCGGAGAAATTACTGTTTGTGCATTTACAATATTCATTGATTTTTGCCATTGAAAAACATCATGCTATTCATATACCAGAAATGTTTGAAGCTACTGACTGAATGAAAGGAGCTGGCATCTCACTCTCTTTGAATCTTCTTTATCATGCTAAGAGGAGCAGGAAAAAGCAAAAAATTTCAGAATTGCACCTTGCAATGCGGAGAAATTACTGTTTGTGCATTTACAATATTCATTGATTTTTGCCATTGAAAAACGTCCAGAAATGATTGAAGCTACTGACTGAATGAAAGGAGCTGGCATCTCACTCTCTTTGAATCTTGTTTATCATGCTAAGAGGAGCAGGAAAAAGCAAAAAATTTCAGAATTGCACCTTGCAATGCGGAGAAATTACTGTTTGTGCATTTACAATATTCATTGATTTTTGCCATTGAAAAACGTCCAGAAATGATTGAAGCTACTGACTGAATGAAAGGAGCTGGCATCTCACTCTCTTTGAATCTTCTTTATCATGCTAAGAGGAGCAGGAAAAAGCAAAAAATTTCAGAATTGCACCTTGCAATGCGGAGAAATTACTGTTTGTGCATTTACAATATTCATTGATTTTTGCCATTGAAAAACGTCCAGAAATGATTGAAGCTACTGACTGAATGAAAGGAGCTGGCATCTCACTCTCTTTGAATCTTGTTTATCATGCTAAGAGGAGCAGGAAAAAGCAAAAAATTTCAGAATTGCACCTTGCAATGCGGAGAAATTACTGTTTGTGCATTTACAATATTCATTGATTTTTGCCATTGAAAAACGTCCAGAAATGATTGAAGCTACTGACTGAATGAAAGGAGCTGGCATCTCACTCTCTTTGAATCTTCTTTATCATGCTAAGAGGAGCAGGAAAAAGCAAAAAATTTCAGAATTGCACCTTGCAATGCGGAGAAATTACTGTTTGTGCATTTACAATATTCATTGATTTTTGCCATTGAAAAACATCATGTTATTCATATACCAGAAATGTTTGAAGCTACTAACTGAATGAAAGGAGCTGGCATCTCACTCTCTTTGAATCTTCTTTATCATGCTAAGAGGAGCAGGAAAAAGCAAAAAATTTCAGAATTGCACCTTGCAATGCGGAGAAATTACTGTTTGTGCATTTACAATATTCATTGATTTTTGCCATTGAAAAACGTCCAGAAATGATTGAAGCTACTGACTGAATGAAAGGAGCTGGCATCTCACTCTCTTTGAATCTTGTTTATCATGCTAAGAGGAGCAGGAAAAAGCAAAAAATTTCAGAATTGCACCTTGCAATGCGGAGAAATTACTGTTTGTGCATTTACAATATTCATTGATTTTTGCCATTGAAAAACATCATGTTATTCATATACCAGAAATGTTTGAAGCTACTGACTGAATGAAAGGAGCTGGCATCTCACTCTCTTTGAATCTTCTTTATCATGCTAAGAGGAGCAGGAAAAAGCAAAAAATTTCAGAATTGCACCTTGCAATGCGGAGAAATTACTGTTTGTGCATTTACAATATTCATTGATTTTTGCCATTGAAAAACATCCAGAAATGATTGAAGCTACTGACTGAATGAAAGGAGCTGGCATCTCACTCTCTTTGAATCTTGTTTATCATGCTAAGAGGAGCAGGAAAAAGCAAAAAATTTTAGAATTGCACCTTGCAATGCGGAGAAATTACTGTTTGTGCATTTACAATATTCATTGATTTTTGCCATTGAAAAACATCATGTTATTCATATACCAGAAATGATTGAAGCTACTGACTGAATGAAAGGAGCTGGCATCTCACTCTCTTTGAATCTTCTTTATCATGCTAAGAGGAGCAGGAAAAAGCAAAAAATTTCAGAATTGCACCTTGCAATGCGGAGAAATTACTGTTTGTGCATTTACAATATTCAATGATTTTTGCCATTGAAAAACGTCCAGAAATGATTGAAGCTACTGACTGAATGAAAGGAGCTGGCATCTCACTCTCTTTGAATCTTCTTTATCATGCTAAGAGGAGCAGGAAAAAGCAAAAAATTTCAGAATTGCACCTTGCAAGGCGGAGAAATTACTGTTTGTGCATTTACAATATTCATTGATTTTTGCCATTGAAAAACATCATGCTATTCATATACCAGAAATGTTTGAAGCTACTGACTGAATAAAAGGAGCTGGCATCTCACTCTCTTTGAATCTTCTTTATCATGCTAAGAGGAACAGGAAAAAGCAAAAAATTTCAGAATTGCACCTTGCAATGCGGAGAAATTACTGTTTGTGCATTTACAATATTCATTGATTTTTGCCATTGAAAAACGTCCAGAAATGATTGAAGCTACTGACTGAATGAAAGGAGCTGGCATCTCACTCTCTTTGAATCTTGTTTATCATGCTAAGAGGAGCAGGAAAAAGCAAAAAATTTCAGAATTGCACCTTGCAATGCGGAGAAATTACTGTTTGTGCATTTACAATATTCATTGATTTTTGCCATTGAAAAACGTCCAGAAATGATTGAAGCTACTGACTGAATGAAAGGAGCTGGCATCTCACTCTCTTTGAATCTTCTTTATCATGCTAAGAGGAGCAGGAAAAAGCAAAAAATTTCAGAATTGCACCTTGCAATGCGGAGAAATTACTGTTTGTGCATTTACAATATTCATTGATTTTTGCCATTGAAAAACGTCCAGAAATGATTGAAGCTACTGACTGAATGAAAGGAGCTGGCATCTCACTCTCTTTGAATCTTGTTTATCATGCTAAGAGGAGCAGGAAAAAGCAAAAAATTTCAGAATTGCACCTTGCAATGCGGAGAAATTACTGTTTGTGCATTTACAATATTCATTGATTTTTGCCATTGAAAAACGTCCAGAAATGATTGAAGCTACTGACTGAATGAAAGGAGCTGGCATCTCACTCTCTTTGAATCTTCTTTATCATGCTAAGAGGAGCAGGAAAAAGCAAAAAATTTCAGAATTGCACCTTGCAATGCGGAGAAATTACTGTTTGTGCATTTACAATATTCATTGATTTTTGCCATTGAAAAACATCATGTTATTCATATACCAGAAATGTTTGAAGCTACTAACTGAATGAAAGGAGCTGGCATCTCACTCTCTTTGAATCTTCTTTATCATGCTAAGAGGAGCAGGAAAAAGCAAAAAATTTCAGAATTGCACCTTGCAATGCGGAGAAATTACTGTTTGTGCATTTACAATATTCATTGATTTTTGCCATTGAAAAACGTCCAGAAATGATTGAAGCTACTGACTGAATGAAAGGAGCTGGCATCTCACTCTCTTTGAATCTTGTTTATCATGCTAAGAGGAGCAGGAAAAAGCAAAAAATTTCAGAATTGCACCTTGCAATGCGGAGAAATTACTGTTTGTGCATTTACAATATTCATTGATTTTTGCCATTGAAAAACATCATGTTATTCATATACCAGAAATGTTTGAAGCTACTGACTGAATGAAAGGAGCTGGCATCTCACTCTCTTTGAATCTTCTTTATCATGCTAAGAGGAGCAGGAAAAAGCAAAAAATTTCAGAATTGCACCTTGCAATGCGGAGAAATTACTGTTTGTGCATTTACAATATTCATTGATTTTTGCCATTGAAAAACATCCAGAAATGATTGAAGCTACTGACTGAATGAAAGGAGCTGGCATCTCACTCTCTTTGAATCTTGTTTATCATGCTAAGAGGAGCAGGAAAAAGCAAAAAATTTTAGAATTGCACCTTGCAATGCGGAGAAATTACTGTTTGTGCATTTACAATATTCATTGATTTTTGCCATTGAAAAACATCATGTTATTCATATACCAGAAATGATTGAAGCTACTGACTGAATGAAAGGAGCTGGCATCTCACTCTCTTTGAATCTTCTTTATCATGCTAAGAGGAGCAGGAAAAAGCAAAAAATTTCAGAATTGCACCTTGCAATGCGGAGAAATTACTGTTTGTGCATTTACAATATTCAATGATTTTTGCCATTGAAAAACGTCCAGAAATGATTGAAGCTACTGACTGAATGAAAGGAGCTGGCATCTCACTCTCTTTGAATCTTCTTTATCATGCTAAGAGGAGCAGGAAAAAGCAAAAAATTTCAGAATTGCACCTTGCAAGGCGGAGAAATTACTGTTTGTGCATTTACAATATTCATTGATTTTTGCCATTGAAAAACATCATGCTATTCATATACCAGAAATGTTTGAAGCTACTGACTGAATGAAAGGAGCTGGCATCTCACTCTCTTTGAATCTTCTTTATCATGCTAAGAGGAGCAGGAAAAAGCAAAAAATTTCAGAATTGCACCTTGCAATGCGGAGAAATTACTGTTTGTGCATTTACAATATTCATTGATTTTTGCCATTGAAAAACGTCCAGAAATGATTGAAGCTACTGACTGAATGAAAGGAGCTGGCATCTCACTCTCTTTGAATCTTGTTTATCATGCTAAGAGGAGCAGGAAAAAGCAAAAAATTTCAGAATTGCACCTTGCAATGCGGAGAAATTACTGTTTGTGCATTTACAATATTCATTGATTTTTGCCATTGAAAAACATCATGTTATTCATATACCAGAAATGATTGAAGCTACTGACTGAATGAAAGGAGCTGGCATCTCACTCTCTTTGAATCTTCTTTATCATGCTAAGAGGAGCAGGAAAAAGCAAAAAATTTCAGAATTGCACCTTGCAATGCGGAGAAATTACTGTTTGTGCATTTACAATATTCAATGATTTTTGCCATTGAAAAACGTCCAGAAATGATTGAAGCTACTGACTGAATGAAAGGAGCTGGCATCTCACTCTCTTTGAATCTTCTTTATCATGCTAAGAGGAGCAGGAAAAAGCAAAAAATTTCAGAATTGCACCTTCCAATGCGGAGAAATTACTGTTTGTGCATTTACAATATTCATTGATTTTTGCCATTGAAAAATATCATGTTATTCATATACCAGAAATGTTTGAAGCTACTGACTGAATGAAAGGAGCTGGCATCTCACTCTCTTTGAATCTTCTTTATCATGCTAAGAGGAGCAGGAAAAAGCAAAAAATTTCAGAATTGCACCTTGCAATGCGGAGAAATTACTGTTTGTGCATTTACAATATTCATTGATTTTTGCCATTGAAAAACATCATGTTATTCATATACCAGAAATGTTTGAAGCTACTAACTGAATGAAAGGAGCTGGCATCTCACTCTCTTTGAATCTTCTTTATCATGCTAAGAGGAGCAGGAAAAAGCAAAAAATTTCAGAATTGCACCTTGCAATGCGGAGAAATTACTGTTTGTGCATTTACAATATTCATTGATTTTTGCCATTGAAAAACGTCCAGAAATGATTGAAGCTACTGACTGAATGAAAGGAGCTGGCATCTCACTCTCTTTGAATCTTGTTTATCATGCTAAGAGGAGCAGGAAAAAGCAAAAAATTTCAGAATTGCACCTTGCAATGCGGAGAAATTACTGTTTGTGCATTTACAATATTCATTGATTTTTGCCATTGAAAAACATCATGTTATTCATATACCAGAAATGTTTGAAGCTACTGACTGAATGAAAGGAGCTGGCATCTCACTCTCTTTGAATCTTCTTTATCATGCTAAGAGGAGCAGGAAAAAGCAAAAAATTTCAGAATTGCACCTTGCAATGCGGAGAAATTACTGTTTGTGCATTTACAATATTCATTGATTTTTGCCATTGAAAAACATCCAGAAATGATTGAAGCTACTGACTGAATGAAAGGAGCTGGCATCTCACTCTCTTTGAATCTTGTTTATCATGCTAAGAGGAGCAGGAAAAAGCAAAAAATTTCAGAATTGCACCTTGCAATGCGGAGAAATTACTGTTTGTGCATTTACAATATTCATTGATTTTTGCCATTGAAAAACATCATGTTATTCATATACCAGAAATGATTGAAGCTACTGACTGAATGAAAGGAGCTGGCATCTCACTCTCTTTGAATCTTCTTTATCATGCTAAGAGGAGCAGGAAAAAGCAAAAAATTTCAGAATTGCACCTTGCAATGCGGAGAAATTACTGTTTGTGCATTTACAATATTCAATGATTTTTGCCATTGAAAAATGTCCAGAAATGATTGAAGCTACTGACTGAATGAAAGGAGCTGGCATCTCACTCTCTTTGAATCTTCTTTATCATGCTAAGAGGAGCAGGAAAAAGCAAAAAATTTCAGAATTGCACCTTGCAAGGCGGAGAAATTACTGTTTGTGCATTTACAATATTCATTGATTTTTGCCATTGAAAAACATCATGCTATTCATATACCAGAAATGTTTGAAGCTACTGACTGAATGAAAGGAGCTGGCATCTCACTCTCTTTGAATCTTCTTTATCATGCTAAGAGGAGCAGGAAAAAGCAAAAAATTTCAGAATTGCACCTTGCAATGCGGAGAAATTACTGTTTGTGCATTTACAATATTCATTGATTTTTGCCATTGAAAAACGTCCAGAAATGATTGAAGCTACTGACTGAATGAAAGGAGCTGGCATCTCACTCTCTTTGAATCTTCTTTATCATGCTAAGAGGAGCAGGAAAAAGCAAAAAATTTCAGAATTGCACCTTGCAATGCGGAGAAATTACTGTTTGTGCATTTACAATATTCATTGATTTTTGCCATTGAAAAACGTCCAGAAATGATTGAAGCTACTGACTGAATGAAAGGAGCTGGCATCTCACTCTCTTTGAATCTTGTTTATCATGCTAAGAGGAGCAGGAAAAAGCAAAAAATTTCAGAATTGCACCTTGCAATGCGGAGAAATTACTGTTTGTGCATTTACAATATTCATTGATTTTTGCCATTGAAAAACGTCCAGAAATGATTGAAGCTACTGACTGAATGAAAGGAGCTGGCATCTCACTCTCTTTGAATCTTCTTTATCATTTTAAGAGGAGCAGGAAAAAGCAAAAAATTTCAGAATTGCACCTTGCAATGCGGAGAAATTACTGTTTGTGCATTTACAATATTCATTGATTTTTGCCATTGAAAAACATCATGTTATTCATATACCAGAAATGTTTGAAGCTACTAACTGAATGAAAGGAGCTGGCATCTCACTCTCTTTGAATCTTCTTTATCATGCTAAGAGGAGCAGGAAAAAGCAAAAAATTTCAGAATTGCACCATGCAATGCGGAGAAATTACTGTTTGTGCATTTACAATATTCATTGATTTTTGCCATTGAAAAACGTCCAGAAATGATTGAAGCTACTGACTGAATGAAAGGAGCTGGCATCTCACTCTCTTTGAATCTTGTTTATCATGCTAAGAGGAGCAGGAAAAAGCAAAAAATTTCAGAATTGCACCTTGCAATGCGGAGAAATTACTGTTTGTGCATTTAAATATTCATTGATTTTTGCCATTGAAAAACATCATGTTATTCATATACCAGAAATGTTTGAAGATACTGACTGAATGAAAGGAGCTGGCATCTTACTCTCTTTGAATCTTCTTTATCATGCTAAGAGGAGCAGGAAAAAGCAAAAAATTTCAGAATTGCACCTTGCAATGCGGAGAAATTACTGTTTGTGCATTTACAATATTCATTGATTTTTGCCATTGAAAAACATCCAGAAATGATTGAAGCTACTGACTGAATGAAAGGAGCTGGCATCTCACTCTCTTTGAATCTTGTTTATCATGCTAAGAGGAGCAGGAAAAAGCAAAAAATTTCAGAATTGCACCTTGCAATGCGGAGAAATTACTGTTTGTGCATTTACAATATTCATTGATTTTTGCCATTGAAAAACATCATGTTATTCATATACCAGAAATGATTGAAGCTACTGACTGAATGAAAGGAGCTGGCATCTCACTCTCTTTGAATCTTCTTTATCATGCTAAGAGGAGCAGGAAAAAGCAAAAAATTTCAGAATTGCACCTTGCAATGCGGAGAAATTACTGTTTGTGCATTTACAATATTCAATGATTTTTGCCATTGAAAAACGTCCAGAAATGATTGAAGCTACTGACTGAATGAAAGGAGCTGGCATCTCACTCTCTTTGAATCTTCTTTATCATGCTAAGAGGAGCAGGAAAAAGCAAAAAATTTCAGAATTGCACCTTGCAAGGCGGAGAAATTACTGTTTGTGCATTTACAATATTCATTGATTTTTGCCATTGAAAAACATCATGCTATTCATATACCAGAAATGTTTGAAGCTACTGACTGAATGAAAGGAGCTGGCATCTCACTCTCTTTGAATCTTCTTTATCATGCTAAGAGGAGCAGGAAAAAGCAAAAAATTTCAGAATTGCACCTTGCAATGCGGAGAAATTACTGTTTGTGCATTTACAATATTCATTGATTTTTGCCATTGAAAAACGTCCAGAAATGATTGAAGCTACTGACTGAATGAAAGGAGCTGGCATCTCACTCTCTTTGAATCTTGTTTATCATGCTAAGAGGAGCAGGAAAAAGCAAAAAATTTCAGAATTGCACCTTGCAATGCGGAGAAATTACTGTTTGTGCATTTACAATATTCATTGATTTTTGCCATTGAAAAACATCATGTTATTCATATACCAGAAATGATTGAAGCTACTGACTGAATGAAAGGAGCTGGCATCTCACTCTCTTTGAATCTTCTTTATCATGCTAAGAGGAGCAGGAAAAAGCAAAAAATTTCAGAATTGCACCTTGCAATGCGGAGAAATTACTGTTTGTGCATTTACAATATTCAATGATTTTTGCCATTGAAAAACGTCCAGAAATGATTGAAGCTACTGACTGAATGAAAGGAGCTGGCATCTCACTCTCTTTGAATCTTCTTTATCATGCTAAGAGGAGCAGGAAAAAGCAAAAAATTTCAGAATTGCACCTTCCAATGCGGAGAAATTACTGTTTGTGCATTTACAATATTCATTGATTTTTGCCATTGAAAAACATCATGTTATTCATATACCAGAAATGTTTGAAGCTACTGACTCAATGAAAGGAGCTGGCATCTCACTCTCTTTGAATCTTCTTTATCATGCTAAGAGGAGCAGGAAAATGCAAAAAATTTCAGAATTGCACCTTGCAATGCGGAGAAATTACTGTTTGTGCATTTACAATATTCATTGATTTTTGCCATTGAAAAACATCATGTTATTCATATACCAGAAATGTTTGAAGCTACTAACTGAATGAAAGGAGCTGGCATCTCACTCTCTTTGAATCTTCTTTATCATGCTAAGAGGAGCAGGAAAAAGCAAAAAATTTCAGAATTGCACCTTGCAATGCGGAGAAATTACTGTTTGTGCATTTACAATATTCATTGATTTTTGCCATTGAAAAACGTCCAGAAATGATTGAAGCTACTGACTGAATGAAAGGAGCTGGCATCTCACTCTCTTTGAATCTTGTTTATCATGCTAAGAGGAGCAGGAAAAAGCAAAAAATTTCAGAATTGAACCTTGCAATGCGGAGAAATTACTGTTTGTGCATTTACAATATTCATTGATTTTTGCCATTGAAAAACATCATGTTATTCATATACCAGAAATGTTTGAAGCTACTGACTGAATGAAAGGAGCTGGCATCTCACTCTCTTTGAATCTTCTTTATCATGCTAAGAGGAGCAGGAAAAAGCAAAAAATTTCAGAATTGCACCTTGCAATGCGGAGAAATTACTGTTTGTGCATTTACAATATTCATTGATTTTTGCCATTGAAAAACATCCAGAAATGATTGAAGCTACTGACTGAATGAAAGGAGCTGGCATCTCACTCTCTTTGAATCTTGTTTATCATGCTAAGAGGAGCAGGAAAAAGCAAAAAATTTCAGAATTGCACCTTGCTATGCGGAGAAATTACTGTTTGTGCATTTACAATATTCATTGATTTTTGCCATTGAAAAACATCATGTTATTCATATACCAGAAATGATTGAAGCTACTGACTGAATGAAAGGAGCTGGCATCTCACTCTCTTTGAATCTTCTTTATCATGCTAAGAGGAGCAGGAAAAAGGAAAAATTTCAGAATTGCACCTTGCAATGCGGAGAAATTACTGTTTGTGCATTTACAATATTCAATGATTTTTGCCATTGAAAAACGTCCAGAAATGATTGAAGCTACTGACTGAATGAAAGGAGCTGGCATCTCACTCTCTTTGAATCTTCTTTATCATGCTAAGAGGAGCAGGAAAAAGCAAAAAATTTCAGAATTGCACCTTGCAAGGCGGAGAAATTACTGTTTGTGCATTTACAATATTCATTGATTTTTGCCATTGAAAAACATCATGCTATTCATATACCAGAAATGTTTGAAGCTACTGACTGAATGAAAGGAGCTGGCATCTCACTCTCTTTGAATCTTCTTTATCATGCTAAGAGGAGCAGGAAAAAGCAAAAAATTTCAGAATTGCACCTTGCAATGCGGAGAAATTACTGTTTGTGCATTTACAATATTCATTGATTTTTGCCATTGAAAAACGTCCAGAAATGATTGAAGCTACTGACTGAATGAAAGGAGCTGGCATCTCACTCTCTTTGAATCTTGTTTATCATGCTAAGAGGAGCAGGAAAAAGCAAAAAATTTCAGAATTGCACCTTGCAATGCGGAGAAATTACTGTTTGTGCATTTACAATATTCATTGATTTTTGCCATTGAAAAACATCATGTTATTCATATACCAGAAATGTTTGAAGCTACTGACTGAATGAAAGGAGCTGGCATCTCACTCTCTTTGAATCTTCTTTATCATGCTAAGAGGAGCAGGAAAAAGCAAAAAATTTCAGAATTGCACCTTGCAATGCGGAGAAATTACTGTTTGTGCATTTACAATATTCAATGATTTTTGCCATTGAAAAACGTCCAGAAATGATTGAAGCTACTGACTGAATGAAAGGAGCTGGCATCTCACTCTCTTTGAATCTTCTTTATCATGCTAAGAGGAGCAGGAAAAAGCAAAAAATTTCAGAATTGCACCTTCCAATGCGGAGAAATTACTGTTTGTGCATTTACAATATTCATTGATTTTTGCCATTGAAAAACATCATGTTATTCATATACCAGAAATGTTTGAAGCTACTGACTGAATGAAAGGAGCTGGCATCTCACTCTCTTTGAATCTTCTTTATCATGCTAAGAGGAGCAGGAAAAAGCAAAAAATTTCAGAATTGCACCTTGCAATGCGGAGAAATTACTGTTTGTGCATTTACAATATTCATTGATTTTTGCCATTGAAAAACGTCCAGAAATGATTGAAGCTACTGACTGAATGAAAGGAGCTGGCATCTCACTCTCTTTGAATCTTCTTTATCATGCTAAGAGGAGCAGGAAAAAGCAAAAAATTTCAGAATTGCACCTTGCAATGCGGAGAAATTACTGTTTGTGCATTTACAATATTCATTGATTTTTGCCATTGAAAAACATCATGTTATTCATATACCAGAAATGTTTGAAGCTACTGACTGAATGAAAGGAGCTGGCATCTCACTCTCTTTGAATCTTCTTTATTATGCTAAGAGGAGCAGGAAAAAGCAAAAAATTTCAGAATTGCACCTTGCAATGCGGAGAAATTACTGTTTGTGCATTTACAATATTCATTGATTTTTGCCATTGAAAAACATCATGTTATTCATATACCAGAAATGATTGAAGCTACTGACTGAATGAAAGGAGCTGGCATCTCACTCTCTTTGAATCTTCTTTATCATGCTAAGAGGAGCAGGAAAAAGCAAAAAATTTCAGAATTGCACCTTGCAATGCGGAGAAATTACTGTTTGTGCATTTACAATATTCAATGATTTTTGCCATTGAAAAACGTCCAGAAATGATTGAAGCTACTGACTGAATGAAAGGAGCTGGCATCTCACTCTCTTTGAATCTTCTTTATCATGCTAAGAGGAGCAGGAAAAAGCAAAAAATTTCAGAATTGCACCTTGCAAGGCGGAGAAATTACTGTTTGTGCATTTACAATATTCATTGATTTTTGCCATTGAAAAACATCATGCTATTCATATACCAGAAATGTTTGAAGCTACTGACTGAATGAAAGGAGCTGGCATCTCACTCTCTTTGAATCTTCTTTATCATGCTAAGAGGAGCAGGAAAAAGCAAAAAATTTCAGAATTGCACCTTGCAATGCGGAGAAATTACTGTTTGTGCATTTACAATATTCATTGATTTTTGCCATTGAAAAACGTCCAGAAATGATTGAAGCTACTGACTGAATGAAAGGAGCTGGCATCTCACTCTCTTTGAATCTTGTTTATCATGCTAAGAGGAGCAGGAAAAAGCAAAAAATTTCAGAATTGCACCTTGCAATGCGGAGAAATTACTGTTTGTGCATTTACAATATTCATTGATTTTTGCCATTGAAAAACATCATGTTATTCATATACCAGAAATGTTTGAAGCTACTGACTGAATGAAAGGAGCTGGCATCTCACTCTCTTTGAATCTTCTTTATCATGCTAAGAGGAGCAGGAAAAAGCAAAAAATTTCAGAATTGCACCTTGCAATGCGGAGAAATTACTGTTTGTGCATTTACAATATTCAATGATTTTTGCCATTGAAAAACGTCCAGAAATGATTGAAGCTACTGACTGAATGAAAGGAGCTGGCATCTCACTCTCTTTGAATCTTCTTTATCATGCTAAGAGGAGCAGGAAAAAGCAAAAAATTTCAGAATTGCACCTTCCAATGCGGAGAAATTACTGTTTGTGCATTTACAATATTCATTGATTTTTGCCATTGAAAAACATCATGTTATTCATATACCAGAAATGTTTGAAGCTACTGACTGAATGAAAGGAGCTGGCATCTCACTCTCTTTGAATCTTCTTTATCATGCTAAGAGGAGCAGGAAAAAGCAAAAAATTTCAGAATTGCACCTTGCAATGCGGAGAAATTACTGTTTGTGCATTTACAATATTCATTGATTTTTGCCATTGAAAAACGTCCAGAAATGATTGAAGCTACTGACTGAATGAAAGGAGCTGGCATCTCACTCTCTTTGAATCTTCTTTATCATGCTAAGAGGAGCAGGAAAAAGCAAAAAATTTCAGAATTGCACCTTGCAATGCGGAGAAATTACTGTTTGTGCATTTACAATATTCATTGATTTTTGCCATTGAAAAACATCATGTTATTCATATACCAGAAATGTTTGAAGCTACTGACTGAATGAAAGGAGCTGGCATCTCACTCTCTTTGAATCTTCTTTATTATGCTAAGAGGAGCAGGAAAAAGCAAAAAATTTCAGAATTGCACCTTGCAATGCGGAGAAATTACTGTTTGTGCATTTACAATATTCATTGATTTTTGCCATTGAAAAACATCATGTTATTCATATACCAGAAATGATTGAAGCTACTGACTGAATGAAAGGAGCTGGCATCTCACTCTCTTTGAGTCTTCTTTATCATGCTAAGAGGAGCACAAAAAAGCAAAAAATTTCAGAATTGCACCTTGCAATGCGGAGAAATTACTGTTTGTGCATTTACAATATTCATTGATTTTTGCCATTGAAAAACGTCCAGAAATGATTGAAGCTACTGACTGAATGAAAGGAGCTGGCATCTCACTCTCTTTGAATCTTGTTTATCATGCTAAGAGGAGCAGGAAAAAGCAAAAAATTTCAGAATTGCACCTTGCAATGCGGAGAAATTACTGTTTGTGCATTTACAATATTCATTGATTTTTGCCATTGAAAAATGTCCAGAAATGATTGAAGCTACTGACTGAATGAAAGGAGCTGGCATCTCACTCTCTTTGAATCTTCTTTATCATGCTAAGAGGAGCAGGAAAAAGCAAAAAATTTCAGAATTGCACCTTGCAATGCGGAGAAATTACTGTTTGTGCATTTACAATATTCATTGATTTTTGCCATTGAAAAACATCATGTTATTCATATACCAGAAATGTTTGAAGCTACTGACTGAATGAAAGGAGCTGGCATCTCACTCTCTTTGAATCTTCTTTATCATGCTAAGAGGAGCAGGAAAAAGCAAAAAATTTCAGAATTGCACCTTGCAATGCGGAGAAATTACTGTTTGTGCATTTACAATATTCATTGATTTTTGCCATTGAAAAACATCCAGAAATGATTGAAGCTACTGACTGAATGAAAGGAGCTCTCATCTCACTCTGAATCTTGTTTATCATGCTAAGAGGAGCAGGAAAAAGCAATAAAATTCAGAATTGCACCTTGCAATGCGGAGAAATTACTGTTTGTGCATTTACAATATTCATTGATTTTTGCCATTGAAAAACGTCCAGAAATGATTGAAGCTACTGACTGAATGAAAGGAGCTGGCATCTCACTCTCTTTGAATCTTCTTTATCATGCTAAGAGGAGCAGGAAAAAGCAAAAAATTTCAGAATTGCACCTTGCAATGCGGAGAAATTACTGTTTGTGCATTTACAATATTCATTGATTTTTGCCATTGAAAAACAACATGTTATTCATATACCAGAAATGATTGAAGCTACTGACTGAATGAAAGGAGCTGGCATCTCACTCTCTTTGAATCTTCTTTATCATGCTAAGAGGAGCACAAAAAAGCAAAAAATTTCAGAATTGCACCTTGCAATGCGGAGAAATTACTGTTTGTGCATTTACAATATTCATTGATTTTTGCCATTGAAAAACGTCCAGAAATGATTGAAGCTACTGACTGAATGAAAGGAGCTGGCATCTCACTCTCTTTGAATCTTGTTTATCATGCTAAGAGGAGCAGGAAAAAGCAAAAAATTTCAGAATTGCACCTTGCAATGCGGAGAAATTACTGTTTGTGCATTTACAATATTCATTGATTTTTGCCATTGAAAAACGTCCAGAAATGATTGAAGCTACTGACTGAATGAAAGGAGCTGGCATCTCACTCTCTTTGAATCTTCTTTATCATGCTAAGAGGAGCAGGAAAAAGCAAAAAATTTCAGAATTGCACCTTGCAATGCGGAGAAATTACTGTTTGTGCATTTACAATATTCATTGATTTTTGCCATTGAAAAACATCCAGAAATGATTGAAGCTACTGACTGAATGAAAGGAGCTCTCATCTCACTCTCTTTGAATCTTGTTTATCATGCTAAGAGGAGCAGGAAAAAGCAATAAAATTCAGAATTGCACCTTGCAATGCGGAGAAATTACTGTTTGTGCATTTACAATATTCATTGATTTTTGCCATTGAAAAACGTCCAGAAATGATTGAAGCTACTGACTGAATGAAAGGAGCTGGCATCTCACTCTCTTTGAATCTTCTTTATCATGCTAAGAGGAGCAGGAAAAAGCAAAAAATTTCAGAATTGCACCTTGCAATGCGGAGAAATTACTGTTTGTGCATTTACAATATTCATTGATTTTTGCCATTGAAAAACATCATGTTATTCATATACCAGAAATGATTGAAGCTACTGACTGAATGAAAGGAGCTGGCATCTCACTCTCTTTGAATCTTCTTTATCATGCTAAGAGGAGCAGGAAAAAGCAAAAAATTTCAGAATTGCACCTTGCAATGCGGAGAAATTACTGTTTGTGCATTTACAATATTCATTGATTTTTGCCATTGAAAAACGTCCAGAAATGATTGAAGCTACTGACTGAATGAAAGGAGCTGACATCTCACTCTCTTTGAATCTTGTTTATCATGCTAAGAGGAGCAGGAAAAAGCAAAAAATTTCAGAATTGCACCTTGCAATGCGGAGAAATTACTGTTTGTGCATTTACAATATTCATTGATTTTTGCCATTGAAAAACGTCCAGAAATGATTGAAGCTACTGACTGAATGAAAGGAGCTGGCATCTCACTCTCTTTGAATCTTCTTTATCATGCTAAGAGGAGCAGGAAAAAGCAAAAAATTTCAGAATTGCACCTTGCAATGCGGAGGAATTACTGTTTGTGCATTTACAATATTCATTGATTTTTGCCATTGAAAAACATCGTTATTCATATACCAGAAATGATTGAAGCTACTGACTGAATGAAAGGAGCTGGCATCTCACTCTCTTTGAATCTTCTTTATCATGCTAAGAGGAGCAGGAAAAAGCAAAAAATTTCAGAATTGCACCTTGCAATGCGGAGAAAATACTGTTTGTGCATTTACAATATTCAATGATTTTTGCCATTGAAAAACGTCCAGAAATGATTGAAGCTACTGACTGAATGAAAGGAGCTGGCATCTCACTCTCTTTGAATCTTGTTTATCATGCTAAGAGGAGCAGGAAAAAGCAAAAAATTTCAGAATTGCACCTTGCAATGCGGAGAAATTACTGTTTGTGCATTTACAATATTCATTGATTTTTGCCATTGAAAAACATCATGTTATTCATATACCAGAAATGATTGAAGCTACTGACTGAATGAAAGGAGCTGGCATCTCACTCTCTTTGAATCTTCTTTATCATGCTAAGAGGAGCAGGAAAAAGCAAAAAATTTCAGAATTGCACCTTGCAATGCGGAGAAATTACTGTTTGTGCATTTACAATATTCAATGATTTTTGCCATTGAAAAACGTCCAGAAATGATTGAAGCTACTGACTGAATGAAAGGAGCTGGCATCTCACTCTCTTTGAATCTTCTTTATCATGCTAAGAGGAGCAGGAAAAAGCAAAAAATTTCAGAATTGCACCTTGCAATGCGGAGAAATTACTGTTTGTGCATTTACAATATTCATTGATTTTTGCCATTGAAAAACGTCCAGAAATGATTGAAGCTACTGACTGAATGAAAGGAGCTGGCATCTCACTCTCTTTGAATCTTGTTTATCATGCTAAGAGGAGCAGGAAAAAGCAAAAAATTTCAGAATTGCACCTTGCAATGCGGAGAAATTACTGTTTGTGCATTTACAATATTCATTGATTTTTGCCATTGAAAAACGTCCTGAAATGATTGAAGCTACTGACTGAATGAAAGGAGCTGGCATCTCACTCTCTTTGAATCTTCTTTATCATGCTAAGAGGAGCAGGAAAAAGCAAAAAATTTCAGAATTGCACCTTGCAATGCGGAGAAATTACTGTTTGTGCATTTACAATATTCATTGATTTTTGCCATTGAAAAACGTCCAGAAATGATTGAAGCTACTGACTGAATGAAAGGAGCTGGCATCTCACTCTTTGAATCTTCTTTATCATGCTAAGAGGAGCAGGAAAAAGCAAAAAATTTCAGAATTGCACCTTGCAATGCGGAGAAATTACTGTTTGTGCATTTACAATGTTCATTGATTTTTGCCATTGAAAAACATCATGTTATTCATATACCAGAAATGATTGAAGCTACTGACTGAATGAAAGGAGCTGGCATCTCACTCTCTTTGAATCTTCTTTATCATGCTAAGAGGAGCAGGAAAAAGCAAAAAATTTCAGAATTGCACCTTGCAATGCGGAGAAATTACTGTTTGTGCATTTACAATATTCAATGATTTTTGCCATTGAAAAACGTCCAGAAATGATTGAAGCTACTGACTGAATGAAAGGAGCTGGCATCTCACTCTCTTTGAATCTTCTTTATCATGCTAAGAGGAGCAGGAAAAAGCAAAAAATTTCAGAATTGCACCTTGCAATGCGGAGAAATTACTGTTTGTGCATTTACAATATTCATTGATTTTTGCCATTGAAAAACATCATGTTATTCATATACCAGAAATGATTGAAGCTACTGACTGAATGAAAGGAGCTGGCATCTCACTCTCTTTGAATCTTCTTTATCATGCTAAGAGGAGCAGGAAAAAGCAAAAAATTTCAGAATTGCACCTTGCAATGCGGAGAAATTACTGTTTGTGCATTTACAATATTCAATGATTTTTGCTATTGAAAAACGTCCAGAAATGTTTGAAGCTACTGACTGAATGAAAGGAGCTGGCATCTCACTCTCTTTGAATCTTCTTTATCATGCTAAGAGGAGCAGGAAAAAGCAAAAAATTTCAGAATTGCACCTTGCAAGGCGGAGAAATTACTGTTTGTGCATTTACAATATTCATTGATTTGTGCCATTGAAAAACATCATGTTATTCATATACCAGAAATCATTGAAGCTACTGACTGAATGAAAGGAGCTGGCATCTCACTCTCTTTGAATCTTCTTTATCATGCTAAGAGGAGCAGGAAAAAGCAAAAAATTTCAGAATTGCACCTTGCAATGCGGAGAAATTACTGTTTGTGCATTTACAATATTCAATGATTTTTGCCATTGAAAAACGTCCAGAAATGATTGAAGCTACTGACTGAATGAAAGGAGCTGGCATCTCACTCTCTTTGAATCTTCTTTATCATGCTAAGAGGAGCAGGAAAAAGCAAAAAATTTCAGAATTGCACCTTGCAATGCGGAGAAATTACTGTTTGTGCATTTACAATATTCATTGATTTTTGCCATTGAAAAACGTCCAGAAATGATTGAAGCTACTGACTGAATGAAAGGAGCTGGCATCTCACTCTCTTTGAATCTTGTTTATCATGCTAAGAGGAGCAGGAAAAAGCAAAAAATTTCAGAATTGCACCTTGCAATGCGGAGAAATTACTGTTTGTGCATTTACAATATTCATTGATTTTTGCCATTGAAAAACGTTCAGAAATGATTGAAGCTACTGACTGAATGAAAGGAGCTGGCATCTCACTCTCTGTGAATCTTCTTTATCATGCTAAGAGGAGCAGGAAAAAGCAAAAAATTTCAGAATTGCACCTTGCAATGCGGAGAAATTACTGTTTGTGCATTTACAATATTCATTGATTTTTGCCATTGAAAAACATCATGTTATTCATATACCAGAAATGTTTGAAGCTACTGACTGAATGAAAGGAGCTGGCATCTCACTCTCTTTGAATCTTCTTTATCATGCTAAGAGGAGCAGGAAAAAGCAAAAAATTTCAGAATTGCACCTTGCAATGCGGAGAAATTACTGTTTGTGCATTTACAATATTCATTGATTTTTGCCATTGAAAAACGTCCAGAAATGATTGAAGCTACTGACTGAATGAAAGGAGCTGGCATCTCACTCTCTTTGAATCTTCTTTATCATGCTAAGAGGAGCAGGAAAAAGCAAAAAATTTCAGAATTGCACCTTGCAATGCGGAGAAATTACTGTTTGTGCATTTACAATATTCATTGATTTTTGCCATTGAAAAACCATGTTATTCATATACCAGAAATGTTTGAAGCTACTGACTGAATGAAAGGAGCTGGCATCTCACTCTCTTTGAATCTTCTTTATCATGCTAAGAGGAGCAGGAAAAAGCAAAAAATTTCAGAATTGCACCTTGCAATGCGGAGAAATTACTGTTTGTGCATTTACAATATTCATTGATTTTTGCCATTGAAAAACGTCCAGAAATGATTGAAGCTACTGACTGAATGAAAGGAGCTGGCATCTCACTCTCTTTGAATCTTGTTTATCATGCTAAGAGGAGCAGGAAAAAGCAAAAAATTTCAGAATTGCACCTTGCAATGCGGAGAAATTACTGTTTGTGCATTTACAATATTCATTGATTTTTGCCATTGAAAAACGTCCTGAAATGATTGAAGCTACTGACTGAATGAAAGGAGCTGGCATCTCACTCTCTTTGAATCTTCTTTATCATGCTAAGAGGAGCAGGAAAAAGCAAAAAATTTCAGAATTGCACCTTGCAATGCGGAGAAATTACTGTTTGTGCATTTACAATATTCATTGATTTTTGCCATTGAAAAACGTCCAGAAATGATTGAAGCTACTGACTGAATGAAAGGAGCTGGCATCTCACTCTCTTTGAATCTTCTTTATCATGCTAAGAGGAGCAGGAAAAAGCAAAAAATTTCAGGATTGCACCTTGCAATGCGGAGAAATTACTGTTTGTGCATTTACAATATTCATTGATTTTTGCCATTGAAAAACATCATGTTATTCATATACCAGAAATGATTGAAGCTACTGACTGAATGAAAGGAGCTGGCATCTCACTCTCTTTGAATCTTCTTTATCATGCTAAGAGGAGCAGGAAAAAGCAAAAAATTTCAGAATTGCACCTTGCAATGCGGAGAAATTACTGTTTGTGCATTTACAATATTCATTGATTTTTGCCATTGAAAAACGTCCAGAAATGATTGAAGCTACTGACTGAATGAAAGGAGCTGGCATCTCACTCTCTTTGAATCTTCTTTATCATGCTAAGAGGAGCAGGAAAAAGCAAAAAATTTCAGAATTGCACCTTGCAATGCGGAGAAATTACTGTTTGTGCATTTACAATATTCATTGATTTTTGCCATTGAAAAACCATGTTATTCATATACCAGAAATGTTTGAAGCTACTGACTGAATGAAAGGAGCTGGCATCTCACTCTCTTTGAATCTTCTTTATCATGCTAAGAGGAGCAGGAAAAAGCAAAAAATTTCAGAATTGCACCTTGCAATGCGGAGAAATTACTGTTTGTGCATTTACAATATTCATTGATTTTTGCCATTGAAAAACGTCCAGAAATGATTGAAGCTACTGACTGAATGAAAGGAGCTGGCATCTCACTCTCTTTGAATCTTGTTTATCATGCTAAGAGGAGCAGGAAAAAGCAAAAAATTTCAGAATTGCACCTTGCAATGCGGAGAAATTACTGTTTGTGCATTTACAATATTCATTGATTTTTGCCATTGAAAAATGTCCTGAAATGATTGAAGCTACTGACTGAATGAAAGGAGCTGGCATCTCACTCTCTTTGAATCTTCTTTATCATGCTAAGAGGAGCAGGAAAAAGCAAAAAATTTCAGAATTGCACCTTGCAATGCGGAGAAATTACTGTTTGTGCATTTACAATATTCATTGATTTTTGCCATTGAAAAACGTCCAGAAATGATTGAAGCTACTGACTGAATGAAAGGAGCTGGCATCTCACTCTCTTTGAATCTTCTTTATCATGCTAAGAGGAGCAGGAAAAAGCAAAAAATTTCAGAATTGCACCTTGCAATGCGGAGAAATTACTGTTTGTGCATTTACAATATTCATTGATTTTTGCCATTGAAAAACATCATGTTATTCATATACCAGAAATGATTGAAGCTACTGACTGAATGAAAGGAGCTGGCATCTCACTCTCTTTGAATCTTCTTTATCATGCTAAGAGGAGCAGGAAAAAGCAAAAAATTTCAGAATTGCACCTTGCAATGCGGAGAAATTACTGTTTGTGCATTTACAATATTCAATGATTTTTGCCATTGAAAAACGTCCAGAAATGATTGAAGCTACTGACTGAATGAAAGGAGCTGACATCTCACTCTCTTTGAATCTTGTTTATCATGCTAAGAGGAGCAGGAAAAAGCAAAAAATTTCAGAATTGCACCTTGCAATGCGGAGAAATTACTGTTTGTGCATTTACAATATTCATTGATTTTTGCCATTGAAAAACGTCCAGAAATGATTGAAGCTACTGACTGAATGAAAGGAGCTGGCATCTCACTCTCTTTGAATCTTCTTTATCATGCTAAGAGGAGCAGGAAAAAGCAAAAAATTTCAGAATTGCACCTTGCAATGCGGAGGAATTACTGTTTGTGCATTTACAATATTCATTGATTTTTGCCATTGAAAAACATCGTTATTCATATACCAGAAATGATTGAAGCTACTGACTGAATGAAAGGAGCTGGCATCTCACTCTCTTTGAATCTTCTTTATCATGCTAAGAGGAGCAGGAAAAAGCAAAAAATTTCAGAATTGCACCTTGCAATGCGGAGAAAATACTGTTTGTGCATTTACAATATTCAATGATTTTTGCCATTGAAAAACGTCCAGAAATGATTGAAGCTACTGACTGAATGAAAGGAGCTGGCATCTCACTCTCTTTGAATCTTGTTTATCATGCTAAGAGGAGCAGGAAAAAGCAAAAAATTTCAGAATTGCACCTTGCAATGCGGAGAAATTACTGTTTGTGCATTTACAATATTCATTGATTTTTGCCATTGAAAAACATCATGTTATTCATATACCAGAAATGATTGAAGCTACTGACTGAATGAAAGGAGCTGGCATCTCACTCTCTGAATCTTCTTTATCATGCTAAGAGGAGCAGGAAAAAGCAAAAAATTTCAGAATTGCACCATGCAATGCGGAGAAATTACTGTTTGTGCATTTACAATATTCAATGATTTTTGCCATTGAAAAACGTCCAGAAATGATTGAAGCTACTGACTGAATGAAAGGAGCTGGCATCTCACTCTCTTTGAATCTTCTTTATCATGCTAAGAGGAGCAGGAAAAAGCAAAAAATTTCAGAATTGCACCTTGCAATGCGGAGAAATTACTGTTTGTGCATTTACAATATTCATTGATTTTTGCCATTGAAAAACGTCCAGAAATGATTGAAGCTACTGACTGAATGAAAGGAGCTGGCATCTCACTCTCTTTGAATCTTGTTTATCATGCTAAGAGGAGCAGGAAAAAGCAAAAAATTTCAGAATTGCACCTTGCAATGCGGAGAAATTACTGTTTGTGCATTTACAATATTCATTGATTTTTGCCATTGAAAAACGTCCTGAAATGATTGAAGCTACTGACTGAATGAAAGGAGCTGGCATCTCACTCTCTTTGAATCTTCTTTATCATGCTAAGAGGAGCAGGAAAAAGCAAAAAATTTCAGAATTGCACCTTGCAATGCGGAGAAATTACTGTTTGTGCATTTACAATATTCATTGATTTTTGCCATTGAAAAACGTCCAGAAATGATTGAAGCTACTGACTGAATGAAAGGAGCTGGCATCTCACTCTCTTTGAATCTTCTTTATCATGCTAAGAGGAGCAGGAAAAAGCAAAAAATTTCAGAATTGCACCTTGCAATGCGGAGAAATTACTGTTTGTGCATTTACAATATTCATTGATTTTTGCCATTGAAAAACATCATGTTATTCATATACCAGAAATGATTGAAGCTACTGACTGAATGAAAGGAGCTGGCATCTCACTCTCTTTGAATCTTCTTTATCATGCTAAGAGGAGCAGGAAAAAGCAAAAAATTTCAGAATTGCACCTTGCAATGCGGAGAAATTACTGTTTGTGCATTTACAATATTCAATGATTTTTGCCATTGAAAAACGTCCAGAAATGATTGAAGCTACTGACTGAATGAAAGGAGCTGGCATCTCACTCTCTTTGAATCTTCTTTATCATGCTAAGAGGAGCAGGAAAAAGCAAAAAATTTCAGAATTGCACCTTGCAATGCGGAGAAATTACTGTTTGTGCATTTACAATATTCATTGATTTTTGCCATTGAAAAACATCATGTTATTCATATACCAGAAATGATTGAAGCTACTGACTGAATGAAAGGAGCTGGCATCTCACTCTCTTTGAATCTTCTTTATCATGCTAAGAGGAGCAGGAAAAAGCAAAAAATTTCAGAATTGCACCTTGCAATGCGGAGAAATTACTGTTTGTGCATTTACAATATTCAATGATTTTTGCTATTGAAAAACGTCCAGAAATGTTTGAAGCTACTGACTGAATGAAAGGAGCTGGCATCTCACTCTCTTTGAATCTTCTTTATCATGCTAAGAGGAGCAGGAAAAAGCAAAAAATTTCAGAATTGCACCTTGCAATGCGGAGAAATTACTGTTTGTGCATTTACAATATTCATTGATTTGTGCCATTGAAAAACATCATGTTATTCATATACCAGAAATGATTGAAGCTACTGACTGAATGAAAGGAGCTGGCATCTCACTCTCTTTGAATCTTCTTTATCATGCTAAGAGGAGCAGGAAAAAGCAAAAAATTTCAGAATTGCACCTTGCAATGCGGAGAAATTACTGTTTGTGCATTTACAATATTCAATGATTTTTGCCATTGAAAAACGTCCAGAAATGATTGAAGCTACTGACTGAATGAAAGGAGCTGGCATCTCACTCTCTTTGAATCTTCTTTATCATGCTAAGAGGAGCAGGAAAAAGCAAAAAATTTCAGAATTGCACCTTGCAATGCGGAGAAATTACTGTTTGTGCATTTACAATATTCATTGATTTTTGCCATTGAAAAACGTCCAGAAATGATTGAAGCTACTGACTGAATGAAAGGAGCTGGCATCTCACTCTCTTTGAATCTTGTTTATCATGCTAAGAGGAGCAGGAAAAAGCAAAAAATTTCAGAATTGCACCTTGCAATGCGGAGAAATTACTGTTTGTGCATTTACAATATTCATTGATTTTTGCCATTGAAAAACGTCCAGAAATGATTGAAGCTACTGACTGAATGAAAGGAGCTGGCATCTCACTCTCTTTGAATCTTCTTTATCATGCTAAGAGGAGCAGGAAAAAGCAAAAAATTTCAGAATTGCACCTTGCAATGCGGAGAAATTACTGTTTGTGCATTTACAATATTCATTGATTTTTGCCATTGAAAAACATCATGTTATTCATATACCAGAAATGTTTGAAGCTACTGACTGAATGAAAGGAGCTGGCATCTCACTCTCTTTGAGTCTTCTTTATCATGCTAAGAGGAGCAGAAAAAAGCAAAAAATTTCAGAATTGCACCTTGCAATGCGGAGAAATTACTGTTTGTGCATTTACAATATTCATTGATTTTTGCCATTGAAAAACGTCCAGAAATAATTGAAGCTACTGACTGAATGAAAGGAGCTGGCATCTCACTCTCTTTGAATCTTGTTTATCATGCTAAGAGGAGCAGGAAAAAGCAAAAAATTTCAGAATTGCACCTTGCAATGCGGAGAAATTACTGTTTGTGCATTTACAATATTCATTGATTTTTGCCATTGAAAAACGTTCAGAAATGATTGAAGCTACTGACTGAATGAAAGGAGCTGGCATCTCACTCTCTGTGAATCTTCTTTATCATGCTAAGAGGAGCAGGAAAAAGCAAAAAATTTCAGAATTGCACCTTGCAATGCGGAGAAATTACTGTTTGTGCATTTACAATATTCATTGATTTTTGCCATTGAAAAACATCATGTTATTCATATACCAGAAATGTTTGAAGCTACTGACTGAATGAAAGGAGCTGGCATCTCACTCTCTTTGAATCTTCTTTATCATGCTAAGAGGAGCAGGAAAAAGCAAAAAATTTCAGAATTGCACCTTGCAATGCGGAGAAATTACTGTTTGTGCATTTACAATATTCATTGATTTTTGCCATTGAAAAACGTCCAGAAATGATTGAAGCTACTGACTGAATGAAAGGAGCTGGCATCTCACTCTCTTTGAATCTTCTTTATCATGCTAAGAGGAGCAGGAAAAAGCAAAAAATTTCA